>NC_085137.1:119910090-119936189 GCF_035046485.1 Aedes albopictus | reverse complement strand
GATACCGCTATCTCAGTATTCATTATTCACCGATTTATTCCATTCTAACCGACGTTTCTGCCATGAGCTTTATGTAAGCGGAATTTTGATCAATCTTATCGTTTATATTGTTCTAAAATTATGCAAAAAGAGAAATGATTCGGATAATTGAGAAACATACACGCAAATTGTAATAAGGATAAGAACTAAACACAATTTTCCCTCGGATAGGCCAAAACTCATGACCGAAACGTGGAGTAGAAAAAAATGAATAGTTTAAAAATCTAGACAGAGATAGCGAATCCACGCAATAACTTCCAGTTTCAGTCGAGAAATCCCTAATCCTGTTTGTGACGGTTATTGGGACCGCGACGGTACGTCGCCGCCACACTCTGCATTGGGACTTTATTGCGATGACGTTTAGGTAGCAGATAAGGAGAAAAGAAGAATGGAAATACTGATTGTCATTTTGTGAAAGATAACTACACGTTGAACTGGTGCCACATTTATATTAAAATATTATGATAATTGCAGTCTCTATGCTTAATATTAATGCTAAGTAGTGCTAGCCCTCGTTGCCTATGATATCTTAGTGTTTTTTCCTGAACAGAACTGTGAGTTAGCTAGCTTCTACGAATGATTTTCCCATATGTCGCTCATATGCTTTTTTCTATATATTTTAGCTAATACATTCATAGAATCTGCTACTAGCATAGGAGGTGAATTAGGTAGTACGTTTGACTTAGTAGCACGTAGGTATTCTAAGAATTTGTCCATGAATTTGCAAAACCCTAAATGAATTATACTGTAGCTAGATCCTTATCTCACACGGCCTGGGTTCGTATGCGAAGCATCGGCAGGGTAATGAGAACTAATTTGTAAGTAGAATTCTATATGTTAGTTGGAATTTCTGGTAATAAATCTATATTTCAGTTGAGTCTCTCTCACACCACACGAAAGGACTACAAAAAGTTTCTCAACACTGTTAGTACTTTTTCTGAGAATTTCTCAAGAACTCCCTTAAGGAATTGTCTCCCAGGAGTTTTCAAAACTTTCTTCTGAAATTTCTTCAGGAATTCTTTCAGGAGCCGCTTCAGAAATTCTTCCGTGAATTCTTTCGGGAGTGTCTCCTATATTTTTTCAGCAGTACCTTAGAGACTTTCTCTAGGATTGTTTTTCAGGAGTTCTCTCGCTCAAGCAGCACACATGTTACAGAAGCGTGATGACGGCGAAGATGTTAGGATAACATGGCATAACTTGTCAATAACCTGTATGAAACTTAAAACCTGCGCTTCCGAAACTCTTTGTGACATACATGCTACTTGGACGGATATACTTTCGGAAGTTTTTCAGCACAATTTTCAAGATTTTTTTTCACTGGAAATTTATTAGTAGTTCAACTAGGAATACTAAAAAAAATTTCTCTGAGAACTCAATATATTCTCAGTGAAACTCCTACAGAAACTCTCGCTGGAACTCCTGGGGGATTCCCGGTAGAACCACTCGAGGTTCTTTCTGGAAGAACACCTGAAGAAATTTCCGGTTCAAGTCCTGCATTTAGAATCTAGAGTAATTCCCGATAGAACTTATAGAGATATTTTCGATGGATCCCCTATAAATTCCAAATGAACACCTGGACGAATTCCCGGTGGAATTCCTGGTGGTATTGCCGGGGCCCGTGGTGCAATTAGTCACACGTTTGCTTTATAAGCAGATGGTCATGGGTTCGATCCCAGTCTCGGCACTTTCGTCAGTTGCTCTTTCCCCCTGAGAGCAGCTGTCATTGACCCTCTTCTGAGTCCATGGCTCAAATGGACCCGGATACATGGACATCGGCGAACGGCAACTCATAATGGACCCCCAATCGGACCGGAAAAAGAAACAACCAACAGCCACACATCAACATGCTCGTGCTCATCATTCTACCATGATAGGGTAGAAAGTAAAAGCAGCGCAACGGCAGTCCAGGTTCGATATAGAGTTAGAACAGAAGCGCTGTATAAAGTGTAAGTACAGCTTCCATTTGGAATCGCTCACGCAGTACCCTAGTGGACAAAAGAGCTGTAAATTGGGTTAAGTGTTTGAAGAATAAAAAAAAACTCCTGGTGGTACCGAATGATCATCTAGAATAACTCCGGGTTGAAATTTCGGATTTCCGGTAAAATACCCAGTGGAGCTCCTAGAGAAATTCTCGATTGAAATATAAGAGCAATAACCCAGCGACACACCCTATAGGTCCCAGTTGATCTTCCATAGGAATTCCCGGTGAAACTTCTAGACTTATTTCCTGTAGAACCCCTGAAGAAATTTCCAATGAAACACCTATAAGATTTCTTGATGGAACTCGTGGAGTGATTCCCGGTGGAACTGTAGAATGTTACGGAAGAACAACTATTTCCGCGGGGACCCCTCATCTAAAGTGATTTTCTGCGGACTCCTAGAGGAATTCCCGTTCCTTCGGGAAGATAGAGCGATTTCCGATGGAACTCCTAAAAAAATTCTCACTACAAGAGGAATTCCCACTGGAAAACTCTAGAGTTTCAGGTTAATCTTCTAGAAGAATTCCCGGTGGAACACCTTGAGAAATTCTTGGTAGAGTTTCTCGAGGAATTGATGACAGAACTATTTTCTTACTTATTTTCCATCCTGAGAATCCATGGTGGTGTAGACGGCGTAATTGTACGATCTTCGTCTTGGGTGATTACTTGCCAACGCCTTGACCTGTGGTCTGGTCAAATTTCTGTCGACTTCGTTTATTTCATTATTGCAGTTGTGTGAAAATGAACCTCTGCGATGTCCTGCTGGGTTTCAATATAACGCTTGATTGCAGATTCCATTCGCACTCCTGCATTGCGTCTAGCCAACCCATTCCATTTTCGTTCCCGAATTTCTGTCGCTATCGGCGACGATTGAGCTCCACGTATGAGAATCAATTTTGAGGCGACCGTACCCGAATTACATACCGCAGTCATCTATTGAAAGAACCAGGGGTCTCCAAACTTTGGATTGCCAATCCGGAGACGGTGGGGTCGATTCCCGTTACGGTCGGGAACTTTTCTCGACTTCCCTGGGCAGAATGTATCATTGTACTTGCCTTACTATATACACATTCATGCAATGGCAGGCAAAGGGAGCCCTTCAATTAATAACTATGGAAGTGCTCAAAGAACACTACATTGAATAGAGGCAGGCCAAGTTCCAGTGAGGACGTAGAGCCACAAAAAAGAAGAATAAAGCAATAAAAACCTAAAGCCGTTCTCTACTGATACGCACCATGCTTTACTGGCGTACATTGTACACGTGTGAGTTGAAAATTTTGATTTAGGTGCATTGAATAATCTGATTGTTTTTCCAAACGTTTCGTAAACTAGTAAATTTGATATAAATTTATACAAAAACATGGATCACCATTGATAACGACTCAAGGGTATAGAACTTGGTTGAAGCAGTTTAAAGATTTCACAATAAAGCAAGACAAAATAATATCTGTAAACAACATCGATTAGCTACTTTGCAAAATATAGTGAAAACGAACTAAATACCGATGTTTATCTCCCATACTTTCCTTTCCAAGTCATTCTTCACAGCTGCTGTGAGCTGCCGCCACCATTCCCATTCAATTCAAATAGACCCGAAAGCTTACATTTTAATCATCGTCTTCAACAAGCATCATCCCGCAGCATCTAAACTGCATACTCACTCGCTGACAAACTGCCTGCTAGTCCCCGTCCGTCCGTGGAATGGAGAGATAACCGTCCTCCTGCCAGATTGTCAACCCATTGCCATTCTCCTTCGAACAACTCAACACTTTGTCAATTGCTGCTGTTGCTGCTTCGGGTTTCACTCGTCGTCGCCTCACGTTGAGCAGCAGCAGCAACAGAAACATCACCTCTATCAACTCCCGTTCCCTGGTGAGGTGCATGGAACCGAGCGAGCATGTGGCAGCCGCAGCAGCAACAGCTATCGAATAAAATATGCAAGTGGACAAGTGAATGCTGAGGATAATTGTCATGTTAATGCCAGCACATCCTCGTGCGATGGGTACCGTGAAGTGGGGACGAGTTGTCTACTGATCAAGGCCAATTTCAATTCCAAGGCAAATTTGATAAATAATAATCAATCAAAATATTAAAAAAAAAATACCACAGTCTATATACTATCTCAATGGGGACCTCTGTTAAGTTTTATTGCTCTGTGAAATTTTTATAATATCACTGAAAATGATGGCAAGTTGATCTTTATATAAATTAACTAATGAATCACAGAAAAAAAATACTTGCTTCGTTGAGAATCGAACCTAAGACTCTCATTCAGACAGACGGGCGCCTCTATCCATAGAGGCATCGTAGCCTAGAAGATAGAAGCGCTTGTGTAGTGGATTGGGAGTCTTGAATTCGAATCCCTCAACGGCGTGAGACATAAGCGGCAAAGATTAATGTAGCCCAAAGTATTATATTTACAGGAAATTCCTATAAAGTTTATATTTCTTCAGTTGCTTCAACCAAATCAGGTGTTAAAGTGTTTCATCTACCACCATCTTACGGTAACCACTGGTACACTCACTCCTCCCCCTTTCCTTTTACGTGTCCTTACGGTCACGTGTGGTTTTTGGTCTGAAACGGATGGGAGTATCGGGAAGGCAAGGGGTCCATCATTTGCCAACCTGTCAGAAGGAATCACACGCACACACGTCAATCGCGCGCCCGGCCATGGCCGACTCCGGGGCTTCTGGTTTCTGGCACTATACTCTGACCACCGAACCGAGCGGGGAGGGAGCTGAGCTGAGCTGCTGCCGTTGTTCGATTACACTTCACTTGTTCTCTGGCAGTGCATATAAGTATTATTTTTTTTTGCTTTGCATCAAACTGGGGGAAATGAGAGCGGTAACGGAATTCATACATTGTGTTTCGGTATTTTGCGCGCCAGCTCAGAAGGCAGCAGCAGAAGGCCTGCCCTGGAAGAGGAAGGGCTTTGGTTTTGTCCATACGGGAGTGTGTGTTCTCCCCGCATGAGCTGCTGCTGCTGAGTAATTTAATGCCTATGTAGCACATTGTATGCAAAAAGGCGTCCACAATACCCACCGCAACAACCATCATCGCATCAACAGCCAGTCAATGTGTGGTTCGTCATTTCTACGGAAGGAGGGGGCTCTTTCACTTGCTCTTTTGGTAGCGCGGGGCTCTGCTGGGAGTGTGCTGCTGCTGCTGCTGGAATGGGAATAATGATTTTTAATAATGGCGTCCGATTGAGCTGATGGTGAGTTTTTCTCTGCTTTACATCTTTTTTGCGCAATTATCCCAGGAGAATGATGGAGAGTAATATGGCAGCTCATGGCTGGAATGATTCATAGATGAAACTCACAATGGCATCAACACTAGTAATTATGCCATATTCTCATTCATTCTTTGATTTGACGAAATTTTATCAATAATTTGTCGCAACATCACTAATTTCGGACTGCAACATTGTAAGTCGACAACCTGGAAGAAACGTCTATCATAGTTCTGGTCCACACAAGTTTCTACCTCATGCTTCTACGGGTCGGAGTTGTGTGTTCAGCTAGTAGTGCAACCTGTGTACTATTGTGCTTCTGATTCCGGCTAGATTGAGGAACTACGTCTCGAGCGTCTATTTACTAAGGACTAACTAACTTCCAGTTCTGAGCATCCATAGTGGTGCAGAGGGCCGAGTTGAAAGATCTCCATTCTGGGTGATTGCCAGCCATCGCCTTAACCTATGGCCTGGTCAAATTTCTGTCGACTTCAATTATGTCCTTGCTAAGGCAGTACCGCCATGAGCCTCTGGGTCTGACTCTGCTGTGATGTCCGTCTGGGTTCCAATCTAACGCTTGCTTGCAGATTTCGTTCCCGCCCTGCGTAGGGTGTTGCTGACCCACCCACACTTTCGCTCCTGAATTTCTGTCGCTATCAGCTTTTAATGACATCGATGATGGAGCTCCACGTTGGAGATTCAATTGCGAGGCCACCATGCTCAAATTATATACCGCAGGCATCTATTGATGAAGACCTGCAGCCGTTGAGTGTTCTCCGCTGATACACACAAGGTTTCACTGGCGAATAGTAGCACAGATTTCATGTTCGAGTTGAAAATTCTGATTTTGGTGCGTCAAATAATTAGATTGTTCTTCCATACATGTCCTAAACTCGCATAGGCAGCAATCTTGGTGCCACCGTTGGCCGCCATTTGGCTACCAAGGTATTAGAAACTTTCTTCATTCCAGCTACCGTAAAGCTGGAAAGGTTGCCGTGTATGCACAAATAAAAATAATGAGATTTACACGTTATGTAAACTTCATTTTAGTCATGTAAACATAGGGTTATGATGGTTTACATGATACATCATGTTAATTTGTGTTATGTGTCATGTAAAAACTCAGAGTCATGCGGAATTACATGACATATAATGGAAGTTTACATGATATTTTATGACTTTTACATTATATGTCATGTAAACTTCTGTGATATCCCACGCTCCAAACATGTGCATCATAAGTCGCAGAATTTTACACTCTTTTTTTGAACTGTGTACATCTAACGATTTTATCTTGTTGACGTTGATGGTAAGACCTGCCGCCGAGGAGCAATATCATCGAGCTTGCTTTGCACATCTGAACTTCGTTGAGCTAGAAGAGCAATGTCATCAGCCATTTCGTCGATTACGATGAGGAACAGTATCGGTGATAGTATACATCATTGCCTCACTCCAGCAACGACCTGGATGGGATCGGACAAGGCGCCATTGTGCAGTGCTCTGCACGAAAATGCCTCGTACTGTGCTTCAATGAGGCCGCAGATTTCCTCAGGGATACCCTTGCGCCTGAGGGCTTCCTACATGTGTTCGAGACGGTCCAATTTTTTTTCGTAATCAATGAACACCAGGTAGAAAGACTCTTGGAATTAATTGATTTGCTCCAGGATGATACAGAGCGTGACAATATGATCCACACAGGATCGTCCGGTACGGAATACTGCATGCTGCCGTCGGAGAGTTGCGTGCGCAATCTTCTCCTGTATCGGGTTAAGGATCACTTTTGGTCACCCCTTTTGGGTACCTTTACTAAGCCGCCTTGCATCCAGTCGGCCGGAAATGTCGCGGTTTCCCATAAGTTGCAGAATAATTGATGCAGTAATTGTGCGGATACTACGGGGTCAGCTTAGAGCATCTCAGCTGATATGCGATCGGAATCTTTCATGGGCATCGTAGAATTCATCTTAGTCCCGATATGTGCGGCTTTCTCGTCTTCGTCGGAAAGTCCGCCCACGCTCTTTTGTCCCGTCCGCATGAGCGTTTCACTTCCTTCTCGAGAGCCGAATAGCTCTGACGGACTACGGCTTTGGCTCGTCGTGTTTTCGCTCGCTCTATCGCGGCTTTGCCGTTCCTTCGCTCCTTTATCTTCCTCCAGGCATCTGTGATCCACTGCTTTCTCCGGGTGCGTAGCTTACCCAACTTATTCTCGCCGGTGGCGGTGAAGGCGTATTTGATGGCACTCCATTGATCTTCTACGCTTCCACCTTCTGGAATATTCGCAAAACGGTTCTCTAGCTCCTCGACGAAGGACCTTTTCACCGCAGCGTCTTCCAGTCGGCGTGTGATGAACCGGCATACGATTTTCTCATCCTGCCGATAGATCCCAGCAATGCGCAATCGGATCTCGCCGATTGGGAGCTGATGGTCGGACGCAATGTCGGCGCTACTTTTGATTTTCTGTGACGTCATCATGGGAAACCCATGTCACTTTGTGCATTGGTCGATGAGGAAAGAGCGATCCAGAGAATTGCACTGGTCGGGGGGTCGGTGTTGATGGTTAGGTAAACGATTAATGCGCTGACACGTTTAATATTGAACGACCATATGTATTACTCTTACATACTATTGTGTGGGGTGGTCATCGTGACCAAATATATTATAATCGTGATGAAGACCGCGAGATGTATTTCCATATAACTAGTGAACCATATCACCTACCAGAGGTGACTCCTAGATCCACACCTTACCCTTCTTCCCTACTGCCCACCACTCCTTCCCGTGGTAAGGTCTCGAACCCGTGTTCTGGCTACAATTATCCTCTCATTAAAAGGTTCCCACTCGATGAGCGCAGCGTGGGCGTGAGCGCTGAGCAGGAAACAAACTCCACGGTGGCGAGGAGCGTGTTCACCTCGTAGGCCAGAGTATAGCAGAGTTTGTCCCGATGCCAATCTGTGTTCTCTAAAGTTAGGCCAACGGACTTCGCTCAGTTCTTGAATCTCAAGCTCCATACGGCATGCCTCATTGGCTAATTGTGCCAGTTTACCCTGGGCTAGGGTTAATAAATTCCAAATTCCTATTCTTGTCCGTTGTTTTGCGCTAAAAGGCGTTGCCAGTGAATCAGTTCGTAATCTTTCATTTTCGGTTTCTGTAACGTTTTTTTTTCTGGTTGAGTATAGGTCATCTCCCTTGAGTATAGGTCATCGAATCTACGAGAATTCCCTGTGACCTCCTGAAACTTCTTGGGACGCCTTGAAACACTTTGAAACGCCTCTGAAACCCTGATGAAACCTTAGTGGAATTCACACACACGAGACGCGAAATGAGACAAGACATAACACTTATCGTTCTTACAATCGTCAAGAAAAGATTAAAATTACCTTTACGTCGACCGGTTTCGGGCGTGATCTAGCCCATCTACAGGACAATGTCCGACTGACTGCGTTGGTTTTCGTACGTTGTTCGTACACGTCCAAAAACGAAGAGATGCTACTGTATTGTCAGGTCAGTTAGGCCGAAGAGGCACGATACGATTGGGGGATCATCCTCATTCATCAATGGCTCTTTGCTGTTTGTGATGATCATGGACTCCCACGCATTCAAATGTGAAATCTTTTGAACGCTTTTTATCAGTTTTGCTTCTTCCCAATTTATGTTGTGGTTGTTGTTCGAGGTATGAACCGCGACGCTGGATTCGTTGGGTTTGTTTGCGTCTACGGCATTCTTGTGTTCTTTTATTCTTGTTTTTATCTTCCGGCGCGTTTGACCTATGTAGACTGCGGAGCAGTCTCGGCATGGGATCTGATAAATCCCTGACTGCTCATCTGGGGGTACTTTATCCTTTAGATTGCAGAGTAGTTCACGTAACGTATTATCGCTTCTATGTACTACGTGCAATCCATGTTGTCGAAGTGTTGTTTTTATTTGGTTGGTCACTTTGGGGTAGAACGGTAAACTGATTCTTTTGGTTTTTTCGGCTCCTGGCTCCAACGTCGTTATGTTTTGGCGGTGCTTTTTTCGCTTATGTTTTTGTAGAATTTTCTCCACAAAAGTTCTACCATACCCATTAACTTCGGCCGCAGCGTAAATTCGTTCTTGCTCTTCTTTGAATTCTACGCTTTCCATCGGCACATTATAAAGCCGGTGTGCCATCGAATGGAAGGCAGCCTGCTTCTGGGCACCAAAATGATTAGAATCGGATGTAATGTAGCGATCTGTGCTCGTTGGCTTACGATAAATACCAAATTTCAAGGAGTTGTCCTCATTTTTGGTAATCAACAGATCGAGGAAAGGCAATTTCCCCTCTACTTCCTTCTCAACCGTGAATTTTATTGTTTCATGTTGCGAGTTAAGCATGGCCAGTGTCTGGTCTACGTAACGTTCCTTCACCGGAGCAAAAACGTCGTCCACGTAGCGCCACCACACTCGAGGGAATAGCTTCTCTTTTAGGGCTTTATTTTCCAGATCGCTCATGAACAAATTTGCTAATAGTGGTGAAAGTTTACTGCCCATACTTAGACCGAAGGTCTGCTTATAGAACTTTCCCCGGAAGCTGAAAAAATTTTGGTCCATACACACCTGTGCAACGGAGAGATAAGCCTCGATGTGATTGTGCGGCACACGACATCGTTCTAAATGTCGGCGTAGGCTTTGCAGTGCTTCTGTAACTGGTACGCTCGGGAATAAAGCGACTACATCGAACGACACCAATATTTCACCTCTCCGTAGTTTGAGCTCCTTTAGTTGCTCTGCCAAATCCACCGAATTTTTAACGCCTTTTCCATGCTTCACAGGGTATTTTTTCAGCTCTTCTACCAGCCATGCTGCCATTTTTTCCGTGGGGGTACGGATGTTTGACGAGATTGGACGCATGCCCACCGGATTCTTGTGAATCTTCGGTAGGCAGTACAAGGACGCCACTGTCGGGTTGGGAACGAGAAATTTTCTTTCCAGCCTGTCTTCGCCCATTAAGTTGGCCACCTTCTGTCGAACATGATTCACTTCCTCAATCATTTTATTGAGAGGATCTCTCGGTTTTCCGTTTGAGGAAGTGAATCATGTTCGACAGAAGGTGGCCAACTTAATGGGCGAAGACAGGCTGGAAAGAAAATTTCTCGTTCCCAACCCGACAGTGGCGTCCTTGTACTGCCTACCGAAGATTCACAAGAATCCGGTGGGCATGCGTCCAATCTCGTCAAACATCCGTACCCCCACGGAAAAAAATGGCAGCATGGCTGGTAGAAGAGCTGAAAAAATACCCTGTGAAGTTGGAGATGAACCAGCCGCGGGCTGAAAATCTCCTTAATAAAGCTAATAATAATAATAATAACCCTGTGAAGCATGGAAAAGGCGTTAAAAATTCGGTGGATTTGGCAGAGCAACTAAAGGAGCTCAAACTACGGAGAGGTGAAATATTGGTGTCGTTCGATGTAGTCGCTTTATTCCCGAGCGTACCAGTTACAGAAGCACTGCAAAGCCTACGCCGACATTTAGAACGATGTCGTGTGCCGCACAATCACATCGAGGCTTATCTCTCCGTTGCACAGGTGTGTATGGACCAAAATTTTTTCAGCTTCCGGGGAAAGTTCTATAAGCAGACCTTCGGTCTAAGTATGGGCAGTAAACTTTCACCACTATTAGCAAATTTGTTCATGAGCGATCTGGAAAATAAAGCCCTAAAAGAGAAGCTATTCCCTCGAGTGTGGTGGCGCTACGTGGACGACGTTTTTGCTCCGGTGAAGGAACGTTACGTAGACCAGACACTGGCCATGCTTAACTCGCAACATGAAACAATAAAATTCACGGTTGAGAAGGAAGTAGAGGGGAAATTGCCTTTCCTCGATCTGTTGATTACCAAAAATGAGGACAACTCCTTGAAATTTGGTATTTATCGTAAGCCAACGAGCACAGATCGCTACATTACATCCGATTCTAATCATTTTGGTGCCCAGAAGCAGGCTGCCTTCCATTCGATGGCACACCGGCTTTATAATGTGCCGATGGAAAGCGTAGAATTCAAAGAAGAGCAAGAACGAATTTACGCTGCGGCCGAAGTTAATGGGTATGGTAGAACTTTTGTGGAGAAAATTCTACAAAAACATAAGCGAAAAAAGCACCGCCAAAACATAACGACGTTGGAGCCAGGAGCCGAAAAAACCAAAAGAATCAGTTTACCGTTCTACCCCAAAGTGACCAACCAAATAAAAACAACACTTCGACAACATGGATTGCACGTAGTACATAGAAGCGATAATACGTTACGTGAACTACTCTGCAATCTAAAGGATAAAGTACCCCCAGATGAGCAGTCAGGGATTTATCAGATCCCATGCCGAGACTGCTCCGCAGTCTACATAGGTCAAACGCGCCGGAAGATAAAAACAAGAATAAAAGAACACAAGAATGCCGTAGACGCAAACAAACCCAACGAATCCAGCGTCGCGGTTCATACCTCGAACAACAACCACAACATAAATTGGGAAGAAGCAAAACTGATAAAAAGCGTTCAAAAGATTTCACATTTGAATGCGTGGGAGTCCATGATCATCACAAACAGCAAAGAGCCATTGATGAATGAGGATGATCCCCCAATCGTATCGTGCCTCTTCGGCCTAACTGACCTGACAATACAGTAGCATCTCTTCGTTTTTGGACGTGTACGAACAACGTACGAAAACCAACGCAGTCAGTCGGACATTGTCCTGTAGATGGGCTAGATCACGCCCGAAACCGGTCGACGTAAAGGTAATTTTAATCTTTTCTTGACGATTGTAAGAACGATAAGTGTTATGTCTTGTCTCATTTCGCGTCTCGTGTGTGTGTCGTGAAGTTCTTACGTTAGCAAAAACTGTAAAAGTTAATAGTTAGTGGAATTCACCTGCGAACCTCTTGAAGCGCCCTGAAACGCATTTAAACGCCCTGAAACGCCTTGATACGCCACTAATACCCCTTTAAAACCTCCGCGAAATTCAACAGCGAGCCTTTAAAGCCCCCTAAAACCCCTGTGAAACTTCCTAAAACTCCCTAAAACGCATTGACAGGCCTTGAAACGCTTTGAAACACCTCTGAAATTCCCATAAAACCTCCGTGAAATTCACCTGTGAGCCTCTAAAGCCCCCTCAAATTCATTGGAAACCCTCTGAATTGCCCTGAAACGTCCTGAAACGCTTTGAAACACCTTGAAATGCTATGTATCGCCTCTAATACGCTCATGAAACCTCTGTGAAACAAACCTGAGAGTTTCCGAAGCACCATAAAACCTCTTTGAAATTTTCTGAAACGCTTTGAAACGATTTTGAAACTCAAATGAAATCCTTGAGAAACGCACCTGAAAGCCTATGAAGCCCCCTGAAATACTTCGGAAACTTCCTGAAACGACCTGAAACACCTTTTTTTCAAATCATTTATTAAGGCTCATATGTTTACCAGGGTGGCCACTCAGTCGGGAATTTCGGGAAAACCGAGAAAAGCTCGGAAATTCTAAACCACCGGGAAAAAGTCGGGAAAAACTCGGGAATTGCTGCTAGCCATCGGGAATTTCCAAAATCCTAAAATTTGTACAGTTTCCAGAAGCATAAGTACGAGAATCTGCGGAAAATACAGTCAACAACTGTTGAACTATATAACATAGTGGGTGAACTGGCGTAAAAGCATTGTTCGAAATCAATATCTTGTCGTCGAGTCATATAGCCTTTGTCCTTTGAGCGAAAAGTCTTTGAGAAATTTGGATAGGAAGCTGATAAAATTTTGAATGAATGAACGAATTGCCCCAAGAATAAATTAAAATTAAAAAATATGAAATTGTGGATGAGTAATTCTGGTGAAAACATTTTTACAATTTAAAAATAGTGAAAAACAATTGAAAGAATATTTGAAGGGATTTTTAGTATCTGATGGAATTTCTCAAAGCACGCCTATTGTAGCTCGTAAAAGTATTTCTAATATTTTGTTTGAAAGATTTCTGTTGTTCTACATGAAGTTCTTGGATGTACTCATTTATTGAACTTGTAAATAAAAATGTTCGGAGAAAACTGGGTAAGGTATCGGGAGAATCCCTTTTTGGCGAAGCTTTAGCATAGGTCCCTGGTAAAACTCATGGTTCAGCAAATTCTCGAGAATTTTGAGTATGCGTCATCAATGGACCCAAGCGTCAAACCATCCATCGTCGTCCCAAACAGGAATCAAACACCAGTCTGTGTGAAGTGAATCAAGCAATCATCCAACCATCCGTCGTCGTCGCAAATAGAAAACAAACGCAAGATAGAAGTTACCCCACAGCAGCGTGAAGCAACAATACTTAATTGCTTCTATTGTGATGGTAAAGCTATTGTTTAAAATGGTCAAGTCTTGGGTAGAACATATTGTGTTTCAAAACCATCTATGTTTCATATTTTCGTCTAAGCAAATTCTATTATTTTTTCGTTTTTGATGCATAGTGAGTTTTACTGAGTGTTAAGGAACCGGCCATTAAGTATGAAAAAATTGGAAAACGACTTATATGATAAAAATCTTTATTTGATGATCGTAAAATTATGTAAGGGAAAACATAACATCTTAACATAACAGATTTTTGGCGGTATTCTACGTAATATGAAAAGCAAGTTTGGCAATCTCTTGGCATTTCACTTTATGGCACTTTATGTATAAAAAATTAGAGGTAGAGCGGTAGAGGTAATTTTTTTTTCTCAGTAATTCATTATTGTATGTGTTACGTAATTTATGCACGATACCTCAAAACTCTTACAACATAAATCGATAAACATAGTTACTCGTATAAGATATTTATAATTTACGCTACCTTACATATATGCAGCAACTTTATTAAGCCATTTGTACAAAAAATCCGAATAGGTCCCACTTGCCCCGTGATACAGAGTACATGAAGATCTGCTCCACTTTTCATAACATGCATAATATATAGAATGTAAAAGTTTTGAAACAGTTTTAATTACCGTTAATGAGAAGTAATATCCAACAATGTCTTTTAGAATCATTGGAATTATAAAATTATTTATGATTAGAATACTTTGGCTTGACAAAACCAAACTAGCATTTTTTTAGGTCCCACTTGTCCCGGAGTACCTTAGGTAAAAATTCTATTTGGGCAGACCCAACTCGTTACCTAAATGGAGGTTCGAGTGTAACTGTATGGCATATAAATTAGGAAATAATTCCAAGAGAAAATACAGTCGTTCCAGCGAATTCAATGATTATTGTAGCGTGGCACATTATCTATTAGAAAAGGTTTTGACATATTGCTTTGAAGAATTAATTTTTAACAAGCTTTAGTGTAGTTGTGATTTTTTGAAGTTTGGAAATAGTCGGAAAACACTTATTTGATTTGATGCACCTTTGAATTTCAATAGATTTGACTTCAAATTTTGACCAGTGACTTCGGCCAGGATGCCAATCAAATTATGGGCTTGAGAATCAGAGAACATTCTTTAAAATTGAACAGGTCTACTGCAGATTCCAGATGACGCGGATGAGTTAAGGAGTTAAAATTATTCAAAAATTCCTTGCCGAGGATTTTTATAGAAATTCCGTTAGGGATTCTTTCTAAAACTGTTTTGGAGTTATCTTTTGGAATGCCTTTCAAGATTTTTCAAAAGATTTCTTCCCTCTCATGTATTTTTTCTTGATTGTTCACCATAAATTCGCCTCGGAGGTTCTTCTAGATTCCTACCGTTATTTTCCCAATATTCCTTCTTTTCTTTCCTTTCTTCCAAGTTTTCATGGTTCATCCAGGGATTTCTCCAGGAGTTTCTCTCAGGATATTGCTCAGATGTTATCGCGGGATTTATCCCAAAGTTTATCCCGGTATTACTTTGGAATTGTTTTCAGCAATTGTTCTCTCAGCTTCTATTGAACTTTCCACCAGATATATTCAAACGATTTCTACAGGATTTATTTATGGGATTGAAGTTCCACTTGAGCTTCCTTGCAGTGTTGCTCCCAGGATGTCTCTCAATTGTTTTAAGAATTCGTTCTAAATTTTACCCCTAGATTTCTTTCGGGGTTCGTTCAGTGATCCTTTTGCAATTGTTGTTAATATTTATCGTGGAGGTATTCTCGCAATTTCTTCCCGCCTTTTCCTCGTAGTTGTTTCCAGGATTGATGGTCCTGAGAATTCCTTAGATTTTTTTCGAGTACTATTACCAGTATTCTTCGCAGAATCCCTACAGTAAATTGTCGCAGTATTCCTTTGGGTGTTCCTTTTAGAATTTCTTTGAATAATACTCTGGGAGTTCTTGTCTTGATTTTCTATGAGTTTTTCTTAAAATGGTCGTGGGCCAAGAAAGTCAAAGTTGGCGTGAGCAACAGTTACTCAGACGATCAGAAAATATTAAACATGCTATTCTTGCTTGATCCTTATACGGTGTAACCTCTGAATGAAGTTAAATATTTTGATTGATGTTATCCCGTAATGTAATCACATATTTCTACGCCAAACCAAATTATTATCAGCGTATCGAGTTCAAAAATATTCAAAAATATATGATGTACTGTACAGGTTCAACAGACTGTTCCTGGCGTTGCACTTCGAATCAAGATTGCGTGAGTTTTGCTGTTTCTTTTGTAATTCAAACTTAATGAACCAATTAAGCAAAATATTCTGCAGTTTTCTAGATTTTCTGCGTATTTTACATTTTTTGATAACATCGTGGTATTTCGTGGGAATATTATTATTTTATGCTTAAGTTCATTACTTCCGATGGTTAATGACTTTCGAGAAAACACAAATTTCCAATATCACAGGTTTAATACTCCATCTATTTTGAGAAGTCTGATTGAATGGGCTTTAAATAAAATCATTTTCGGCTATTATTACACTAGTTTACAAAATAAAACGAAAGTCGTGAACTTCTGTCAACGACCAAAATTTTTGAAGCACAATTTAGCACTGATTTCGAAACCGTGCTTCAAAAAATTTTAAGTGGAGCAGTTTTTGAGTTTTAGCTCAATATCGAGTTTTACAACTTTTAAAAATATGGAATTTACTAAAATTCAAACATCTTGCGTTTTGTTCAACCAATTTCAAATCTTTTTCCATAAATTGAAAGCTGAATACAATACCATTAGATCATCTAAATGCAGGTTTTGCGTCAGATTGATGAAATTCAAGATATTAAGTTTTAGGGACGATCTTCTTAAATTTTAGCCAAATTTCCAAAAATATATGAAGAAATGTATTTTTTTTTCAATAAGAAAAAAACAATCTAAAAATTCTTTCTCAACGTTTATTTGACATACCATATGTAGGCGAGTTACAGTAAAAAAATCAGTTCAATCGGAGCATTGATTACGGAGAATGAGATGTGTGAAGTGAGCGGCGTTGCTTAAAAATAGAACAAAAATCGATTTCAAATCATCAACCTTGTATGGAAAGTCGAAAACATTTCCGCTCTACTGTAATTTTTTTCCTTCGCGTATTCGAACTCAGGGCATAATTCTACACCAAAAATGATCATCAGCTTACCGAGTTCGAAAATGCTGTAAACTAGTGTTATTAGAAGAAAAACTCATAAGCTATTTTGGTTGCAGATCTGGTCTAGGACTAATGATTAATAAGGATGAACATTGTGTTGTCATCAGGATGAAATCGTTAAACAAATATGTCTATCCACAATATCAAAATTCTGCAAGGAAGAGAGGGTCAAAGATTTCCCTGAAACTGTGTCTACTGGATTAGAAGCAACCGCTAATCACGTGTCTCAACCGCATTTGGTCAACCACTCATCACCGTCGTCGTCATTGTCTTCCCTCTTCCGCACCGAGCAGTCATCCATCCAGTCAACCGGGGGCTGCTATTCACTCACGATCAACGGTGAATTTATGCTCCGCCCTTGTGCAATTTATCCAAACCATTGTACCAACAACAACAGCGCTCGCAAGTGGCCAAGTGAGGGGCTTTCGCCTTCCTTCCACACTACGCTACGATATGATATGTGCAGTGAGCGCGAGCTCGAGCCGTGTATGCCGGAGAAATGTAAGCTGCTTTTAATATAATAATAATAACACACTTTATACGCCGAGTCAGTCAACCAACCAAAAAGCCCCCGGTTCCCGGTCCGGCCTGGTGTTTGTCCGCGCTCGATCGTTCCTTTTTTGCGATTTGCTTCCACCTCTTCGGTCGGTCCTGCCTCGGTGACTTTGGTGTGTAATTATTTTCACCAGGTGCTACCCATCTCGCTCGCACTCTTCTCGAGTGAGGCCCGTCTCGATCGCTGGAAAAACGCCACGGCGGAAGAGAGGGTGGTGGCAATGATGCGCCAGGGTAAATCCACAAGTGCACACATCGCCTTTCGACCGCCCAGCACCGCACCACCATCAGTCCGATCAGCGAAGCCACCATCACCGAGTGAGCGAATGTGGGCAAAGTGTGTAGCAATTTGTATGCAGATTTTATACCTCTTGAACCCGGCCTTTTTGATATCGAACGGTCCAAACAGCCACAGCCGAGGGAAGCCAGCCAGCCAGCAGCAGCAGCCATGATCCCGCTCAAGCGAAGCGAGAACTTTCCAATGGAAGTCAACTCTTTCACTCCGGTCGTCGTCTGTCCCCATCCGCAGCGCAGAAGCCGAGTGAAGACTCACACCAGCACACCTGCTTGATCCAACGACGATTGGGGAGACGACGACGACGACCACGACGAGAAAGTCATTCAATTGAAACATAATTGCCCCTGCATTCATTGGGAGACAGGTCTTGCCGGTGCAGCCCCCTTCCGTTGTAGCGCTGCACTTGATAATTACTATCGATTGTTGGATTTGCTAGAAGAAAGATGGTTGCTCGCCCGGTGGGAAATTCAGCCAATCCGCCGGCCATTGTGGTCATTAACGCTTCATTCAGCTATGGCGTCTAATAAAAGTTGTTTAATCGAAATGCTTTTCGGAAAAGTTGTTACATGTAATATGATTGCAACGTACAAGATTTTACAAGAGGAGTTGATAGCTAGTCGTTTTTTTTAGTTTTTATTATTTTTTGGCTTACCACCAATAATGGTTTCTTTTGCCCTTACGATTTGTAATGCGGAAAAGTTAATCTTGACAGAAAGTTTCTTAAAATTCTTGAGATTTCTCGTTACTCTAACATAAATTAGATATAAAACTGATGTCCGACACGTCTACGACTACCGGACAAAGATCACCATTTCAACAAAAAACACCAAGAAAAACTTTGCATTTCTCTCAGTTCCCGACGGCAGGAAAGCGTTATTGATTCCTTCAAAAGTTCATTCGGAAATTCCTCCTCCTCCAGGAGCTCGTTATAAAATTTCTCCAGGGGAACATTTTAACACATGCAAGAGTGATGATGATTAACCTGGGCTTGTTAGGGGAATATCTGTAAGTAAAAAGAAAATCGTGTTAAGTACTGTTCCTTCGAATGCCACTAAGAATTTGCACCTCAACTGTAAGTCGAAATACGTATCTGTCAAAGGATGCAAATTCTTATTAGAATTCAAAGGAACAGTACTTAACACGATTTTCTTTTTACTTACATGCAAGTGTTTTTTTCTGGGACTTTCTCTAGATTTTTTCTGGGATTCTTCCGTGATTGGTGTTTCTCCAGAAACTGTGAGAAATTCTTAGCAATTCCTTTTGATATTTTCCAGAAGTTCCTTCTGGAATTCTTCCATAATTTTGCTCAGATTCCAGAATCAGTAGTTTAATCTGAGATTTTTCTAAGATATCTTTCTGTGGTTGCTACACCAATTAGTCCAAGAGTTTTTGAAGAATTAGTTAATCTTTACAGTAGGGGTACTCACTAAACAGATTAAATTACTGCGTAAGCTATGATTTTCTACTTATTTGAAATGTTTCGTGATTTTGCGAATGAAATAATCGAAGATCGCGACGTTTAATCAGTTTAATCAGTTTACGCTGTTTAGTGAATCCCCCTAGTGATTCAGGGGTTTGTTTTCTAAATGTTCCTTCTGAAATTCTTTTTCTCGTTTTCTTCAAAAGTTTTCGATAATTCTTTAATATATCCCTCTACGATTCCTTCTGTTCCTCCAGGAGTTCCTCTTTGGATTTTCCCGTTTGTCTTGTGGGATTCCTTCTGAGGTTCGTCCTAAAATGTCTGATGCAATTTCTTCCTGGTGGTGTTTTCTGATGGGATTACTTTCGAGATTCTTCTACGAGTTTTTACTAGGGGGAATCCGCATGAGATTCTTCCAGGGAGTCCGCTGGGAATTCTTCCTGAAATTAATCCAGGAATTCTTACTGGGATTCGTCGAGGAGTTCTGAATGTATCCCAGAAATACTTCCTGAAGGACCCCAGAGGACTTCCTGGAGGAATCTTAGAAGGTCTTCCAGGAGGAATCCCAGAAGGACTTCTTGTAAGACTTTCTTCAGGGATCCCAGTAGAAGTTCCTCCTGGCAGCCCAGCAGGAGATCCATAAGGAATCTCGGAAGAAGCATCTGAAGGAATACCAGAAGTAGTCTTCTGAAACAATTCCTGGGTGCAACAAAGAATAAACTCCTGGTAAACGCTGGATGAATTGCATAGCGAACCGCTGGAAAAAATAAGAACGAACTTCTGGGGTGGTCCCAGACTTCCTGGGACTTAATGGAGAAATCCCAGAAAGACTCCCCCAAGGAATCCTAAAAGGTCTTTTTGGAGGAATCCCGGTTGGAGTCCCAAGAGGAATCCCAGAAGGACTTTCTTGCTGAATCCCAGAAGAAGTTCTCTGTAACAATTTCAGGATGAAACAAAGAACAAACTTCTGGAACAACACCAGAAAACCACTGAATGAATCATAAAGCAAACCATCAGAACGATCTTCTGGGGTAGTGTCAGACTGAGCTACTGGAGAAATTCCAAAAGGATCTTCGGGATGACTCACAGAGGGAATTCCAGAAGGTACTGCAGAAGGGTATTCTAAAAAGTATTCTTTAGAGAACACCAGTACAATCTCTTACAGAAATAATAACAAAAGTTCTCTAAAAGTATAAGGATTTCTGAAGAAACAGCTTTGACGACGACTGTTTAGTAGACTTTTAAGCATTCTTGTAGCTTGACTTTAGTCTTTTTGGAGATCAAAACAACTATGTATATGTTTTCTGTTTCAGTGGATTGTGGTCCGGATTTCGACTATGAATTTATTTTCATAGAAATTTGAAGGTTTTCCGGTTCCAAATAACGGATAAATGTGTAAAACAAGGAATGGTAGTTATATGTTTTAAAACACAACTATAACCTAGACGAAGAAACAACAATTTATTTGATTTCCTGAAAAAGATCCAATAAGGATCGAAACGTCGAAAGCAGAAAGCATATAGTTGTTTTTGATCCCCTAAGAATAACTTTAACGCCACAAGAATACTCAAAAAATCTGGAAAAAAAATCACAAGGAATTTCTTGAGAAATCACAGAAAGCATTCTTGGGGAGATTCCAGAAGAAACTCTTTGAAGTACCCCAGCCGAGATTTTTGAAGAAATCCTGAAAGGAACTGTTGGAGAAATTTCAGAATATATCCGGGAAAGAACTCCTGTAAGAATCCCAGAGGAAGAAGATTCCAGGAAGAAACTCAATTAGTTAGCCTCCTGAAAAAAGAAATCCTGAAGAAACATTTTCAGGAATTGTAAAAAAAAAACAGAAATAACTCCTAGAAGAATCCCAGAGTTTCTGAAAGAAACTTGCTTTTGATTAAGCTTCCGGAATTTGTTACTGTTTATCGGGTTGCTATCATAGCTTCCCTTAGTTTTTCACAGAATCTCCAGGTTATTTATGAATTCTTTCTTGGACATAATCTCCAGAATATAAAATCCTAGTACGCACAATATTTTGAGCTCCAAATTATTATTATTATCATTATTATTTATTATTTTTGTCCATCTGACTTCAAGGTCTACATGAACATTTGGAAAACCTTAATTTCTAATAAACATTCGTCTAAGTCTTCTTATAAAACTATCTACAGATACACAAAAGTCAAATACACTGACGACACTGTTGAAAACGATGCACATTGTCCTAATTGATTCATTCTGGCCATAATCTGTCCGATGAAATTCCAGCCGCAGGAAGTCGTTGTTTCTTAATACCCGAGGTGGAATATTGATGTTTATTTGTCGCAGTAGAGTGGGAGAGTCTATTATGTTCAATAGCAGCTTTCCAACAAATTCTGCTTTAGCAATAATTCGTCTGTTTGTAAGCGTTTCCATGTCCAAAAGGCGACAGCGTTCTTCGTAGGGTGGCAAATTGTCGGGATTAATCCAGGGTAAAAATCTGAGGGCATATCTAATAAAACGCTTCTGGACAGCTTCAATCCGTCTACCCCAGATGTCAGTGTAAGGACACCACACAATAGACACCGATTCTAGTACAGAACGTACCAATGACATGTACAAAGCGTGCAAGCAGTACGGATCACGAAACTCGTTCGTTATCCTGAATATAAAGCCGAGGTTCCTGTTAGCTTTAGCGATGATAGAAGAGTAATGCTCCACAAACGATAGCTTAGTGTCAAGTAGCACTCCAAGGTCTTTCACTGCAGAGACTCGTTGCAGTTGGATCCCGGACATCTTGTTATTCCAAATAATGAGAGTTTTCCTTCGCGTAAACGAAATTGTGGAACATTTTGAGATGCTTATAGCTAGCATGTTTCTTAAGCACCAGTCTTCGAAAAGATCTGCTACTCACTGTAACTTCTCGCAATCTTCCTTAGATTTAATCAGCAGATATATTTTAAGACCGTCCGCGTAGAGTAGTCTGCATCCATCAGGGAGTACTAGACAAATATCGTTGAAAAATATCGAGAAAAGCAATGGACCCAGGTTACTTCCTTGAGGAACTCCAGAACAGACATGAAAGTAATCAGAGATTGCACTTCTAATCTTGACATAAAGAACACGATGGTCCAAATATGATTGCAGCCATGAGGTAAATCTAGCAGTAGCACTCAGACACTGCATTTTAGCTAGCAGAATACTATGGTTCACCCGATCGAAAGCAGATTTCAGGTCGGTATAGATGGCATCCACTTGACCACCTGCCTCCATTACTTTTAAAGCGTGTGATGTAAATTCAACGAGATTGGTGTTGATCGACCTTCCAGGAAAGAATCCGTGTTGATCCGTCGAGATATAGTTCTTCACTCCAGATAACAGCACACGACTCACAAGAGTCTCCAATAACTTGGACCCAGCGCACAATGATGTAACTCCTCTGTAATTCTGTACGTTTCGTTTATCTCCCTTCTTGAAAGCAGGAAACATAACTGAAAGTTTTCATCTCTCAGGGAACTTTCCCAGTGTTACCGACTTGTTGCAAATAATACGTAATGATGTGCACAGTGAACTTGCACATTGCTTCAGAACAATTAGTGGAATTCCATCTGGTCCAGCATTAGTCGAAGACTTTAACTTGGTGATCGCGAAGAGAATATCTTCATCGGAAAATTCGCAGAGGTTTATGGCCACTGCATCTGTAGGAACGCTGTTGAGTGCATTTTGAATGGACTTCGGATTAACTGGATTTTGATGGAAGGCACCCGAGCAATGTTTTGCGAAAAGGTCCTGCAAGAAATTCGCCGTTTCTGATCCCAGAAACATACTACGTGGTAGTCCACTTTCCTTACGCTTGCTGTTGACAAAGGACCAAAAGTGTCGAGGATTTCGTCTCAAACTTTCTTGAGTTCGCCTGACATAACGATTATAAAGTTTACGATTGAGCGATTTGTACTTATTACTAGCCAGCAAAAATGCTTGAGAAGCGCCGGAGAGCAGCTGCACGTTTTCGCCTCAAATGCCGAAGCTGACCATTCGACCAAGGTGGACGAGGGCAGGATTGGAAAACGGGAACGTAGTCACGGAACGTATCGGTAAGGATTCTATTGAAAGTTGCAACTGCAGCGTCTAGAACGGAAATAGTATCCAGTCGAGTCCAATCCATATTTTGCAAGGCTATGTTCAACGCACGAAAGTTGGTCTTAATACGAAAATTAAACACTCCAGTGTCATCAAGTCATCAAGCACTATTTCACAGGATTTGTGTTTATCCCCACCGATGAACACCAGATCTAGCGTACGACCAAGAGAGTTCTTGATCACATTCAGTTGTTTAAGATCCAATACAGCCATGCCATCTAAAAGGGCTGAGCATGCAGCGGTGAAGCGAGATTCAACTGGGTTTGGGTAGGCAAAGCCTGAAGGGGATTTGGTCCAAACTAAATTCGGTTGATTATAATCTCCGAAGAGGATGTTGATATCTGAGGCGCAAGTGGCTTCGAAGATAGCCCTCACTGAATCAAGATGATCCTCGATTGTAGCTGTGGTAGTGGCCTGATCCGGGCTAAAGTACACAACGCCGATGTACACATTGCACTCGTTCAACTCGGTCTTGACTCATATTTGATCCAACTCAGCGACGGTCCGAACCTGGACTAGATTCGAAGACAGGTAATTAGCAACAGCAATAAGTACTCCGCCTCCTCTAGATAGTCCAGTGACGACTAAATTGCGGTCGTCCCTGTACACAGCATAACTGTTACCAAATAACTGCGTAGACAAATGCTGATCATTCAGCCACGTTTCTGTCAGCACAATGACGTCGTAATCCTTCTCCGATACGGACAAAAAGAACTCTTCCGTTTTCGTCCTCAACCCCCGGGTGTTCTGGTACATAGTAGATTTTAAGCGGATGTGATGAATCCTCGAATGACGTTCGGGGACCAATCACGTCAGATATAGTTATTGTCACAACTCCCAATAGTTGTTGAGCGGTTGGTCGATTGGTGCATCTGCAATGTGCGATGGGACAAATTGTGTGAAGCATCTTCGTCGGCTTCGGCTGGACATATACTTGTTCTAAGATTACCTAAGAAACCATAGCTGTCGCCAGAGATGTCCTCGATGTCATCGCAGATGGAGATAAAATAGGCGTCGCCAGATGACAGCGCTGTAGGGCCTGACGATGGGTCGGAGTTTGAGCAGTTCGGCTGCAATGGGTACCTTATAAGATTGTGTCTAGCATCTTCGCCTGCTTCGGCAGGACATATACTAATGTAATCATTACCTGGAAAAACACAGGTGTCGCCTGATGACAACACTGTTTGGCACGATGGTGAATCGGTGCTAGGAAGGTACGAACTGGGAAGCACTGCGGGGATACGCCTTGACGTCACAGTGTTTCGAATTTCTATTTGCTACGATGAATAATCGATTCTTTGCCTGGCACGATTCCGGCGACGCTGAAGAATCGGACAGTTGGAGCTCCAAGTAGAATGAGCGATGTCCAGTTGGTTTTCGTCGTCAAGATGCAGTTCTCTATTGTGCTTTGAACAGTTCACGCATTTTTGGAAATCGGACTCACACTCATCAAAATAATGGCAGTCGGCACATTTGGGACAGGTTTAGGGACAAAACGTCGAAAGACAAAACGTCGAAAGCAAAAACGTCGAATGCCAAAAGGTCGAATGCCAAAACGTCGAAAGGACAAAACGTCGAAAACGAGTAATCTAAACAAATAGTGAGTTCTTTATTCTTTTAAAGGATACTCATTCTTTCACTTGTATCTGCCAACTAGTTCAGATGGGAGCCGTCCTGAGGCTTCCTGAAACAACACCTCAGGGTGGGCATGTTTCTTGACCAGTTCTTTGCGGGGTAGGGAATATTCGCACTGTCGTATATAAAAACTCTCATTACGACACGTTAAGTGTAACATTATTTCTTCCCGGACTTTTCTTCTCTTACTTCTTTGGAGCCCCTGCTACTGGCACCCAGTGTTGCATTTAAACTAAACGCGAACCAAAAATGAACTGAGCTTGAATGTGTCATTAAACCTTATGTGCGTCCTGACCAAGGTGCTGCCCTAGGACTTTATGACGCATACATGCGTTGTTGCGCGAAAATATGCGTCATAATGAAGTGGGACATTTTGGCATCGGGCATTAATATTCTGCACCGAAATCCGGATTTTCCGGTAATCCACGGTGACCGAACCGGTTCCCCCTCTCAATAGATGGTGAGTTTCTGAAACGAATCAGCCCAAGATTGCTAGAATTGGTGAAAAAATGGTAGATACATGACCATTTCGGTTTACCAGGTACCAGGGTACCAGGGTAATGCATGTTGGCATTCTGCGGGTGCTGTACTTGCTCAAGTTGCGTTCACTTTCAAGCTCACGTGCGTTCCAAATTTTGAACTGCACAATGTTCAAATATGTTTGATCGCAGCGTGCCGTTTTTGAGCTTCAACGCAAATTGATCGCGTTCAAATGCAACACTGCGAGTGGCACAATGTCAGTGGCCAAATGTTCAGCATTACGTCATAACTTCCTTCAGGGATTAAATCGATCCACACAAAATCTCCAAAAAAATCCACACTGAACTGCGAACAGTGACACACTTTTCGACGTTTTGTCCTTTCGACGTTTTGTCCTTTCGACGTTTTGGCATTCGACGTTTTGTCACCCATTCTTGGGACAACAGGCAGGAGCAGTGCAGCTTGCCGTAATTCTGCAAAGTGACGTAAGCGCCATCCAAAATGTCGATATTTTTTGGTATATTATATATAATATGTATCTGGTGTAAAAATAACACTGTGGTATGCCTGCTGTTTTAGATTGCAAGATCTAGTCGTAATCTATCATCTATGGAAAGAAACTTAGAGGATGAGCAAGAATTTTATGCATAATAACCAAAAAATGGGCCAAAACTATCAATGTCGCTTACGTCACTTTGCAGAATTACGGCAGTAGCAGTCACGCGCTTTGTGACGAAATTCAAAACAGTTGTAGCACTGGTTAACATTTATGTCTTACAACTCGGCAACGGTTCCATCCTATGGACTTATCCACCGGTGAACTGAGTTCACTCGGTTCGAGAATTTTGACACTAGAGCGGGACACG
>NC_085137.1:119791446-119910067 GCF_035046485.1 Aedes albopictus | reverse complement strand
TCCATGGTCACTGGCTGGAGCTTTACCAGCTTCACGAATAGACTTGAGTCAACCTCAATCAGTGCCGACATGGGATTTGAGATGTGCTTCTCATTTTTCTTCAGTCGAATGACACGCATTTCCTCGTCCTTAAGGTCCTGAAGGGATGCATTTTGCTTCCTCATCGTTCTAACTAACTCGTTTTGTGTTTGGCTTAAGCGCATTCTGAATCTCGACAGAATAATTCGACAGTAGTTCCTTGGCAGCGGAAACCAGGTTTAAAGCGAGTTCTCTAGATTCACAGATGCTTGCTTCGCCGGACTCCTTAAAGCGAACGTCTTTGACAGCGAAAGTAACCGGGTCTAACTTTTGTTGTATTTCATGTTTTGTTTTTTCGACTGACTGAGAATTGAGTGGTTTTATTAATACTGTTTGTTCGATTTTCGTTATCATGCTTGTTTTAGGGGCTGGTGGTACGACAACTTCAGCAGGCCTTGATTGGTTAGGGACGAGGTTATCACAGTGGTAGACTTGATCCTTCGGCGTTTTCCGGAGCGAAGCCATCCTCTGTCATCATCATGATCATCATTGGCACACAATAATCTATCCCGAGGAGCAGCGCCAACTGAAGTGTTGGAATCTATTCGATGAGAGGAAGAGTTAGAGGGGATAGCAGATCCCTTTTTCTTGTTGAGTGCTGTGGGGGCATTCAGTGAAGAACGAGTAACATCGGCATACGAAATGTTGGTGACTAAATCTGTTTTCGGCAACAGAATACTTGCTATCTCCTTTCCAACTAACTCTTTCAAATGCATTTGCAGCGAGCTGTGAAGGTCGTCTAATTTAGATTTGACCGTTTCATTCAATTTCGTGTTGAATCCATCGATAGTTTCGCTCATCACATTTACTTTCGATGCTATCTCGGAACAGTGGTTTTTCAATGCATTAAGGTCGGTTTGATCTTTGCGACAATCAAAGCACACATATTTCAGCCCAACAAACTAAGACAGTTACTAAATGCCATCTTTTTGAAAAGAAACCTCCCGAAAAGTGCAACCAATGTAATAGGAACCTATTCGTACAACATGTGCTAGCTTCATGTCTGTTACATAACAGACATACAGCGCGTCATACATACATAGATACATACAGCGCGTCTAGAATTAGGAATTCGTAATGAATTCCAAAAAAATATTTGTAATAGTCAAAGTATCGAAGCTAAGCTAATTAGCTTTACGAAGAAATTTGGTATTTACCAGTGCACATGAATTGTGAAGTATTAGGTTAAACATGTTTGCAAAATATAATATGCGTTAGAGACGAAAGCCCCTTCAGGGTAAAGTCTCCCTAAACAAAAAAATAAAAAAAAAAATGAAAAAATAAGAAAATGATCATCGGCAGAGACATCTCTCAGATAAAAATTGAAGAAAACCTTAAAGAACGCTTAGCTGAGAAGCAGTCTTTATCCCAGTGGAAAAAATGAGAACTAACGACGGGTCATTGTGACACAGCTTAAAAAAGAGGAAGTTTTTGAAATTGGAAATTCATTTCACTTGAACTTTCGCTTAACATGCTGCTAAGCCATCGTTCAGTTTTGCAAGCATGTGAACCTCCAGCTACGTCATAGGATAGCATTCCTCCTTAGCAGTAAACCATCAATCCCCATCTGACAATGATCCGATCACCGTGCCCCATTTGCACTGAAATGAAAACTCCATTAGTTTTTATGTGCGCAAATCATATAAAAGTGAATCTGTGGCTCAAACCCTCATTTTATGTGCGGCATTTAGATTTTAAATTTCTTGCATTAAATATAATTGAGTTGCACATATTTTTCATATGCACAGCTATGAATTCTAAAAACGATACATTTACAACCTATGTTGGCTCAACATAAATGTTGAGTGTATTGATTGATATTTAAAAACGTTGAAAACATTTCATCAACGGAAAAATGGTGGAGCACGAAAAAAAGACTTTTGTTGCTGACCGAGTTTACCATCGATTTTTGAAGTCTCCCGGTGGAGTTCTTGTCGTTTTTTAAGGTAATGGATTTTAATCATTTATTTTTAAGTAATAATAAGTAATAATGCCAACAGATAGAGATCGAGGAACTTTGGCTGCAGCACCAGTAACGCGCCGCGCCACCGTGATCTTCCGGGGAGAAAGCTCTGGCGTATCAGAAAGAATCTCCTCGTCCATTCACCCACATCGAGCAGCTTTTTCGTTTGGCCTGGACAAATCCTGTTGAAAAGCTCTATAGATATATCACCGAAAGATCCAAGCAATCACCAATAGTTTCGAAATCTAGTTTCAAATACATTTTTTCATCATAAAATAATAAGTCTGAAATATTTTATTTTTAGAAATTCACATATAATATTTATTTGTGATGACATTTAAAACGCAATAGGTTGACCTTTAAATTGAAAAAGTACAGACCTTTATTCTTTATGTGCATTGCATGTAGAAACTAATATGGGCTAGAAATCTGGTTCAATGTGCAAGGCCAGTGAAATTTATGTGCAAAGCTTGATTGCAAAAATCTATGTGCGCGGCACATACAAACTAGATGCGAATTATTTTTAGTGTGGACACACTGTTGAGTTCACCAAATGAATTGCTGCTCCGAAAAACTAGGAGTGGGTAATGTCTGAGACATAACTGCAATGTTGACGTAGGACAAAGGCTGGAACGAGATTCCGACTTTTATATTTCCATAATACAATGTTTGTTGTTATGATAATACAAATGGTGGACTGATGTGTTGAGTAAAGTTGTTGTGTGATCGCTTTCGCTGAACGCATTCACAACCCAACACACATTTTGCTGTATAAGAGTAAAACAAATCACTCTTAAGCTAACTTTAGCTCAAGAAGCTGTTATTCAGCTGGTTCTGTTATTTAGGAAGATGTTGACTAGTTCAAGAGTTATTTCGTTTTGAAGAGAAACGGTTAAATTACTGTTCTACGAGAGAATTTTCATCGAGCGGATAAAATTATTAGATAATTGAACGGCGTTAAATAGATCTTTTCAACGAAAGTTTAACGTGAAACTCTTTCGACAATACGTTGTTTTCATCCAGGAAGAACATTAGTAGCCACTTCACTATTGCTGAACTACCAAGCTTTCAATCTGTCGCTTTTAATTATCCGAATCATAACTCTTGAGGAATCATTTTCGCTGATCCTGGAAAAGATAGTTTATAAAACGGAAGATTTTGGCAAGACAATTGCATGAATTCATCACGCAATGCGATTTTACCCATACTGAATGCGGCCGTTTGCTGTCGTGGATGAGATTCCTAATGCTGTCACCACGATAGCCGAGAGTCATCGCTGAGTTTGTGTGCTGCTGCCTAGCTGGGAGGTGGCATCTCCACTCTCCTTGACTGATCCATGGAAAATGACGAAAGTTGTCTGAGGAAACAGCTTTTATGCCCCTAGATTAGCAGATGAAGCCAAGGATGAAGCTCCTCCCATTCGGCGGGCTTCCCAGTTTATTCCGTTTGCATGACCCGCCCACATTGTGTCAGACGCTTCAAACTACTGCAACCGTTCTTTGAGACAATTTCGAATCGAACGGATAAACTAATCGAAGTATTGAAAAATTAAGATCATTTTAATTTGATAAATATGAGAATGAAACAATGTTTCAGGTACAATTCTCCGAATAAGATAACGCGTTGCTAAATTTCGGGTAGAAAGATTAGTGATCGATTTTGCTGTTTCTGAGCCACCAAGCATTCAACCATTCACTTTTCGAATGCACTACACTTTTACCGATCGTTGAAATATATCCGAAAATTATCCGATTCATAACTCTTAAGGAATAATTTTCTCTGGTCCTGAAAAGGTCCGTTCAAATAACGGTTGATTTTAGAAAGACAATTGAAAATTATCCACACTGAATGCGGGAAGCTATCGAAAACTGCCGCCGCCTGCTGCCGTGAATGAGATTCCTGGTTCTATCAGATAGATAGCCGAGAGCCGTCGCTGGGTTGGTGCGCAGCTACCCAGCTGCGGAGGTAACTTCCATTGCCGGGCCCACTGCAGCTGTGATCAGTGGATGAGATTCCTGGTGCTATCACTCGTCGCAGTTGACGTGCTGCTGCGCAGCCGTGGACGTGATATCCACCTCCACCCTCCCTGACTGATCCAATGAAAATGACGAAAGAAATCAGAGGAAACAGCTTTTATGCCCCTAGATTAGCAGATGAAGCTCCTCCCATTCGGCTGGCTTTCCAGTTTGTTTCGATTGCATGACCCACCCCGCATGCTTCGGACGCTTCAAACGATTTTCAACCAAGAAATGAGAGAACATTTCATTTAACAAAATAAAGTAACCAAAATATAAAAAGATTTAGATCATTTTAATTCGAAAAATGCTAGAATTAAACAAGGGATCGTCCTTAAATTAAGGTACACAAAAATTAGTCATTTTCAACCCCTCATCCCTATGTCACACTTTTTGTATGGGACCTCTGAAATTTTTGTATGGGTTGTCACACTTTGCTGACCCCCCCCCCCTTTAAACGTGTCGTAATTTCTGGACGCTCCCCAGTGTTTCACGAAAAATGGTTCTGATAGGACAATGCGTTGCTAAATTCTGGGTGGAACGATTAGTGGCCAGAATTCAATTTTTCATTTTTCGATTGAACCACATTTTTCTCGATTGATGGAATGAAATTATCTGATTTACAACTCTTGAGGAAATATTTTCGGTGGTCCTGAAAAGGACCGTTTGATTAATTGACGATTTTAGGAACGAAATGGCATGAAAACATCATGTCACGCAATGCGTGAAAACTGGTACGCCGCTTTCTGCCATGGATGAGATTCCTGGTGCTATCCGCACGATAGCCGAGAGTTGCGGCTGGGTTGATATGCCACTGCTTAGCTGTGGTGGTGACATCCACCCTGCTTGACTGATCCAACGAAAATGACGAAAGAAATCAGAGGGAACAGCTTTTATGCCCCTAGATTAGCAGATGAAGCTCCTCCCATTTGATTGGATTCCAGTTTATTTCGATTGCATGCCCCGCCCCGCATGCACCAGACGCTTGAAACAGTTAATCAACCGAGAAATGAGAAAATTTCCATTTAACGAATAAAGTAACCAAAATATTGGAAGATTTGAATAATTTAAATTCGAAAAAATGATTAAATCAAACAATGTTTCACGAAAAATGGTCTGGGTATGATAGAACGTTGCTAAATTCCTGGTGGAATCATTAGTGGCCGGCATCATTATTGTTGCGGGGCAACCAAACATACAGTTTTTCACTTTTCGGTTGCACCACACTTCTACCGAGCGATGGAATTAAATAATTATCTGATTCACAACTCTTGAGGAATAATTTTCTATGGTCCTGAAAAGAACCGTTTGAATATTGGACGATTTCAGACAGAAAATTGACATGAATTTATCATGCCACGCAATGCGTGTTGGATTTCTCCGTGCTGTTTGCTGGAAGCCGTCGAAAATTGGCCCGCCGCTTGCTGCCGTGGGTGCGATTCCGGATTTTGCTGCTGCCACCACCGCCGAACAATCGATGAAAAGTATTCCTTCCTTGGTCTGTTGCGTTAGACGGTTAGAAGGCGAATGTACAACAGAACCCTTGCCGACAACCACCGCACCGACACCGAGCCGACACGGCCGTCAAAGAAGAATGAGCGAAAACGCAAACAAAGAAAGTGAGCAGCTCTCGTTCGATGCGTTCACCTCGAGACGACAAAGACAAATGAGGGAAGATGCGAAGAAGCAGTAGCTTTTATATTCGACGGGAGCATCCAAAATGTGCTCGATCGTGATTGGCTGGATAAAACATGGGTTCACTTTTCCCAATTTTTCAATAGTTTGTTATTGAAAATCAGCAAATGTTAATATTGGACATAATTGGTGTAAAGATTTCCAATCAATTGGAGCCAAAATTTTGAAAATTCAACGAGAAATGGCTGAGTTATTAACGCTCAAAATCTCCACTTCAAACGTAACGCGACCGATTTCTGAAAATTTAGAATGACACCCGGTATAGAAAAGAGAGACGTAGTCCTACGTCAAAACCAACAAACAGTCAGCGCACTCTTTCACCGAATCGTCACTGAATTTCGTTCGCCGGCCGAGTCTCGTTCCCGCGCTATCACCCTCACCCCACCGGATTCCTGTGCCCAGCAGCCCCCGCGTTAGGACCCGCAACCCGCCGGATCACCGAGACTGGTCGTTTGTGTCGCATTTTTAGCCTCCGCTGTCGATCCTAATTAAGACTGCTACCGAACATGACAATTGGACACATGTGATCGACTTTGTACAAGCATCTCGACATGTTCTCATCAGCCTGTGGTCCGTTGGTGTGAGCAGTGTGGCCCCACAGTCGCCGGTTTTTGGGCACTGTCAGTCAGTCCATCTCAGCTAGTCCGTCAAAGACCCGGGTTGATGCGGATCCAGATCTGCCCCTCAGAGAAGGGGGGCGCGGCGCAGACAGTCCGTGGTGTGCGAGAAGGATAGCGCAAGAGAGCGAGCCTCCCTTTCCGTGGGGGGAGCTGCTCTGTATTGGTCGGATTGGTGGCGCGGGGTCCGAGGGGCGAATCGGTAGCGTATGTTCGAAAACGGTGGCAAACGGTAGATCCGTGCTCTTTTTTTCTGGAGCGGAATGTGTGAGAGCTTGGCTCGGCTCGGTTCGGCAGCGCGGTGAGATTGACCGCCGCCTAAAACCAGAAAAACAACTCCCCTCGAATAAATCACCCGTGACAGGTCCGTGTGCTCGAATTTAGACGAACAAATCTGAATAAGCGACATGATTTACAAGAAACATCAAACTTTGGGCGCTATTATCTCTCGAGATGATCTACTCTCGTGTGGAAATGGATAGCAGCAAGCAGCAGCGGTATGGGCTTCGCTCTTTCCGGATTACGGCTTGGCTTGGAGAATGCCAACAACGTTCTACCGACTGACTGTCACTTCTGGCTTATCTGCGCGATGATGAGCGGCGTCAAGGAGCGAACCGGGATGATGGTGATGCCCTGTTTTGGAGCAGTTTCGCTTGTGCGGTTCCAAGAAGCACCACTGGGATTATATTGGACGCATCATACATTTTGGTGCTCACTGTGTGCTTTGGTAACTTTTAACAAAATGAAAGAATATATGCTTAGGGTCGCAGCACCATTGGTCACCTTTGAATACTCTTACTCCACAATGTAGGAAGAATTCCGAAGTTTGAATGAACTGTGGTGAAGAAGTGTGTTGACTGAAAAACAATACTTTCATTCAGTGGCGTAGCTAGGAATTTAGGTACCCGGTGCGGAGCCATACTTGTGGTCCCCCATGAAAATTACAGATGCACGTATTTTACAATGCGACAATGATTTTTCATAAGCACCTAACTGACGTGATCGATATCTCTTCGTCGATTCTCTCTTTCGTGAATAACTTGTTCAAAACAAACATAATCATTATTCTTTTCGTTACTTTAGTAACATGTAGTCGTCTTCTTCGCATTTCAACCAAAAAGTCTTTGGAATACTCAATACACATTCTGTGATAACACAAATAGAGGATCGATGAAGAGAATTCGAAAATGACAGTTAGGCCTAAATGAAAAATCAGTGTCGAATGATAAATCTATACCAGTGATCCTCAGCCTAACTGTCTTTGCGGGCCAAAATAGAATTTTGAAAAGAAACTGCGGGCCGCAAGTCATTCAAGAATTTATTTGGAGGTTGATTTTCCACAATTTTCAAAATTTAACACAAAATACATTTGTTTGATTTTTTCAAAAGTTTGAAGAATTAGCATTAGTTAAAATTCACGAATAAAAAACATTTTTTTAAATATTGAACGAGAGCAAAGAACTAAACATCATGGAGGTTGTGGAACTGTGAGGTTTTTTGGGACTTCCCGTGTATTTTGAGAAATTTCAGAATGATTTGTAGGGATATCAGGGTTCTCGGAAGAACAACTGCCTGGGGATACTGTTTTGGAAATCCTTGATGACTTTTTCCTTAGTTTTTCTTGCGTAATTTCTTAGGAAGCTAATGAAGAAAAACCTACAGACATGATTTTCAAAGAATTGAAGCTGATTTAGAATATTTATTTTAAAACGAATTTCCAAAATCATTGCTAGAGGAATGAAGAGTATCTTGTCCAATCCCTGTAGTTTTTTGCGAAATTCCGAAAGTTTGGGCAACACTTCCTTTAAAAGAAATTGTAGGCAAAAATTCTGTAAAATTTTTTTGGAATAGTGTTCTGGTAGAATTTCCGAAAGATACAAAATAGAAACTATTTTACTTTCATGTTCGTGAAATTTAACAAATTACGAATAACAAATTCTGCCACAGGTCCAAAATCCATGTCAGAGAACCTGTAAAAATTAGCTTAAACTCATTATTTAAGTGAAGCACATCGCTCTTAACAACAGTTTCGAATATTTTCGAAACAAAATTAAAAAAAGTAGTGTTTGTAAAACTTTCAAAAATCTTACTTCTTTTGAAAAATCCTCCATGATATTGGCAAAATTTCAGTAGTTAATATTTATTGTTATTAAAGTTTAAAAAAAAATATTGTGAAATTTCTGTTTTTCATTATGGAATTTATGAGTGGGCCACTTTCTAATACATTTCAAAATCAGTTCGCGGGCCGCACAAAACCTGGTCGAGGGCCGCATGCGGCCCGCGGGCCGCAATTTGGTGACCGCTACATTTAACTCTCGAATGATTGCGCCGTTGTATTTTGTACAAAACGTAGAAAAAATTTCGACTTTTGTACTTAGCTTAGTTTGATTCTGGCAGTGTTGGCCAACAGACTGACGGAAAGTTAAAAATTATTCTCTGTATTCTTTTATAAGCATTTTCAAAGATTTCTGCAAGGATACATCCCGGAGCTCCACCAATGAGCGTAAGATTTATTTTCAAGAAATACGTCCTTTTTTTAAGAATTTAAGAACTGTACCAAGTAAACCTTAAGGAATTTCTTCAAAGATTACTTGACCGTTTTCTTTAAAATAAAAATCTATCTTGAAAAATAATTTGTTTTCAAGAATTTTTTAAGAAGTTAATGCAAAGATGTCATACAGTATTTCTCTAAGCACTTCTCAGTGTTGTCTTCGAGGATGTTTTCAATAGTACTTCAGAGTACTGCAAAAGATTTTTGAATAGGCTTCATCGAGTATTTCTCGAAACATTTCTTCAGGAAGTCCTCCAGGGATTCTATCAATTCATCTGAGGATTCATCTTGATTCATATCACCAGAATCATTCCAAAAAAAGCAGATTAGTCCACCTAGTGGTGAAAGTGCCTTTCTCGTTGAATATGTTCTTATGATCTTTCCGTCGACGTTAGCCGAAATGTTCCTGCATGCTGAGAACACTTTATATAGAAAAGCAACAATTTTAACAAAGCCATCATAGATTTGGGGAACTTATTGATGGCACACATTCCGATGTTATGTTCAACGACAAAACAGAGCTATCAAATATCAGACCTCTCAGTTGACTACTTGAATACCTTAACTTTATTCAAAATCACAGATCATTTACGATCTTCGACACTTGACTTCGATCTTCGAGTTTTTTCAAAACACTTTGGGCTGTATTTTATAATTCTTGGTTACACGATTCATGTAAATGATCCATCCTACTGTATATTTACCCCGCAGGAATCTAAAATGTTGTGATTTGATGAGATCGCTTTGGTCACGATTTTGCCCAAACAACCAATTTGCACGTATAATGAAGTTTATGTTCATGTTATACGTACTTAAATGCGTTAAATTTACATCGCATAAGATGCAGCAAAAGTGCCTTATGCGTACAAAAGTGGCGCGTATAGCGCGTGCATTGACGGAACAATAATAACGATATATGACTTGAAGCGATATCTTATGTGATGCACCGTGTGCACTATTGTGACGTAACTCAGCATCTTAAGCGACCTAATAGAAATAAAAAAGCAATTCTTGTCAGCTCGATATCGAACTAATGACCTCTGGATTGTCGAGCCATACTTCACACACAACACCAAACGCTACTTATGAAACAAGCTGGTTAATTATCATGATATTTTAACTCACCTCAGTGTTTGTTGGAATGCACTTTGTTCACTTGCGCTGTGACTGTTTGGCAGGATAAAAACGACGAAGCACCATTTCCCGTATAGTTTTACTGCCCCTCTCTGGCTAGTGCCTCCCATTGTTGATTATCAAGCCAACAAAACAAATAATGATAACTTTGCAACCATAATTATGGCTGTTCACTTTCTTGTAGCTTTTTGGCATCCACAGTGCAACAGAAACTCTTTAATAGGAGGCAATCAGTGAAGTACTAGATTGAAAGTAGTGAGCTGGATTTTTGTATGGCGAGATGATCAATTATCCATTTCTGCAATGAAATGGTGCAAACAGCGTGGGTTATATGATTTATTGACTAATTTGATGCTGTTTGAGCAAAAGTTTGGATAACAGTGTTGTTGAAGTTGCAGGAAAAAATAATACAACAACACAGTTATTCAAACTTTTGCTCAAATATCATCAAATTAGCCAATAAATCATATAACCTACGCTGTTTGCACCATTTCATTGCAGAAATGGAGAATTGATCATCTCACCATACAAAAATCCAGCTCACTACTTTCAATCTAGTACTTCACTGATTGCCTCCTATTGTTATCACATATCAAATCGCATAATGCCAACATAAATGCTTCTAGCTTATGCAAGTTTGTATGCACACTTTAACGAGCTTATTTGTACTTTTATGTGATTTCATCCATACACCAATGCGAGGTAAACTGACACAACAAGAAAAGTACCAAGCGAAGTCGTATAATTATCGCATTACGCAATTATGCGAAATCAATTGACACTTTGTGAGTTCGCTCACACGCTTTTGCGAATAAGTAAAGTTCATCGCAATAAAACATCAGAATATCTACTACGATGTACTCATACCTTACAAAAGTTGATTTGTATTCTTATATGACTTTACTTGATACATCGTAATAAGTTCAAAAAATAACATCATATGCGATGAAAATTTTCTGTCAGCCGTGCGGTAGTGACTTAAAATAGTACTTCATACGATGTACAACGTGGTTTCTTATGCGACTTCTGGTTGTCTGGGCTATAAAAAAACACACGATTTGATTTATCGCTAACATTGATTTTGTTCACTTCCATGATTCCGCTATTTAATTTGCCGCATGTATGGGTTTGGTTCAATTACGTTTGACCACTTCCGGCGGTAAACCTGGAACTCATTCCATGACACTACCGATTGTCCCAAATATGGTCTCAGACTGTTTTCTTGTCTGTTCAACAGGTTACCTAAAAAGCCGCGAATTGATGTATTGAATGCATGGGTTGACATTTGATTAATTCCGACGGGACACTCGGAACCCGTTTCGGATCACTGCCGGTGGTTTTCTAATGTGATCTGAGGCTATTTTCTTGCTAAGTGTGTCGCGTGGATGGTTTTGCTACACTTCTATATTAAATTACCTCTGGTGGAACACCCGCAACCGATTCCGGAACACTATTATGTACTAGTCTCAGATGTGGCGTGCGACAATTTTCTTACTGACCGTAAATCAGATGATCAAAAAAGCCGCTATTGTTAATTCCCTTCTATATTCTACCACTTCTGACGGAACACTCGTTACCAGTTCTGGAACACTACCGGTTCTCCCAAATATGCATGAGACTTTTTACTGGCCAACTGTTCATTGGGCTATTGAAAAAGCCTCAATTTGATGTGCCGAGACACCCAAAATCCGTTTTCGGAATCGACCTGTTATCCAAAATATGGTCTGAGGATATTTTCTTGTTAATCGTTCATCAGGTAACCTAATAAATCATCTGATGTATCGCACGTATTGGTTTTCTTGTACATTTGATCATTTCCGGCGGTCCACCCGGAATTGGATCCGTAACACATTGATATGGTAAATTAGATCCCTAATGTGGTCTACTTTCTTGATTACTGATCATCAGCTTATTGAAAAAGCTATGATTTGATGTGTCGCATTCATGAGTTTAGTTTACTTCTACATGTGGCCACTTCCGGAGGGACACAAGGAACCGGTCCCGGAACACTACTGGTTCAGATATGGTCTGAGACTATTTTCGTGCCAACCGTTAATTAGGCTTTTCAAAAAAGCCACTCTTTGATGTGTCGCATGTATGGGTTTGGTTCACTATTATATTTAGCCACTTCCGGCGGGACATCCGGTACCGGTTCCAGAACACTACCGGTTCAGACATGGTCTGAACTATTTTATTGCTAACCGTTCATCAGGTAATCTGAAACCGACAGACCCCAATGTGGTCTGCTCCTACTTTCTTAATAACCGGTCATCAAGTTATTGGAAAAGCTGTGATTTGATGTGTCGCATGCATGGGTTTGGTTCACTTTAATATTTGGCCACTTCCGGCGGGTCATCCGGAACCGGTTCCGGAGCACTACAGGTTCAGATGCGGTCTGAGATTATTTTCTTGCCAACCGTTAATTAGGTTATCAAAAAAGCCGCAGTCTGATGTGTCGCATGTATGGGTTTGGTTCACTATTATATTTAGCCACTTCCGGCGGGACATCCGGAACCGGTTCCGGAACACTACCGGTTCAGATATGGACTGAGACTATTTTCTTGCCAACCGTTAATTAGGTTGTCAAAAAAGCCGCGCTTCGATGTGTCGCATGCATGGCTTTGGTTCAGTTTTACATTTGGCCACTTCCAGCGGGACACCCGGAACCGGTTCCGGAACACTACTGGCTCAGATATGGTCTGAGACTATTTTCTTACTAACCATTCATCAAGTTGTCGAAAATGTCGCAGTTTGATGTGTCGTATGTATGGGTTTGGTGTAATTTTAGGTCTGGCCCCTTCCAGAGGTGCCAATCCGGAACACCTAAATGGCCATAACTCCGGAACGGCTGGACCGATCCAAACCATTTTCAATAGGAAGCAATGGGACCAGATACCACGTCGAATGAACCATCGGTCATTAAAATCGGTTGAGGTTTACTGCCAAAAAGTGATGTGAGTTTTCTTGTCCACACACATACACACACACACACACACACACACACACACACACACACACACACACACACACACACACACACACACACACACACACACACACACACACACACACACACACACACACACACACACACACGCACACACACAGTAGCAGAGTTTTTCCAATCGGTTTTCTCTGCTGGGGAGGTTGGGAGGAAAAAAAAACACGCACACACACACACACACACACACACATACATACACACAGACATCACCTCAATTCGTCGAGCTGAGTCGATTGGTATATGTGACTCGACCCTTCCTAGCTTTCTGTCAAAAAGTCATTTCTGGAGTGAACATATAGCCTTTCCAGTACACTTAGTGTACGAGAAAGGCAAAAATTGGTAGTTTTTTTCAGATATTTCTTAAAAATTCTATGGATGATCTTTTGGATTCTAAAAGATCATCCATAGAATTTATAAGGCATTCCAGCGAAAATACTACCAAAATTGTTCATTGACTCTTCCAAGAAATTACATCGGAATTTTGCTAAAGGAAGAGAAGTCCTTCTAGAATTTCTTCAAACATTCTTCCATAGTTTTTGCCTTTCTCGTACACCAAGGTGTACCGAAAGGCTATATGTTCACTCCAAAAATGAAATCTTGATAGAACCCCCGGAGGACCAAGTCTTGTATACCAATCGACTCAGCTCGACGACTTTAGATGATGTCTGTGTGTGTGTATGTGTGTGTGTATGTATGTATGTGTGTGTGTGTGTGTGTGTATGTGTGTGTGTATGTATGTATGTGTGTGTGTGTGTGTGTGTGCGTGTATGTGTGTATGTGTACAAAAATGTCACCTCACTTTTGGATAGTAAATATCATCCGATTTTAACGCTTTATGTTTCAATCGACGCGGAATATTGTCCCATTGTTTCCTATTGAAAATGGTTTGAATCGGTCCAGCCGTTCCGGAGTTATGGCCATTTAGGTATTCCGGACCGATACCCCAGGAAAGGGCCAGATATGAAATTGCAACAAACCCATGCATGCGACCCATCAAACCACGGCATTTTCGATTATCTGATGAACGGTAAGCAGGAAAATAGTCGTAGACTATATTTGAAACGGTAGTGTTCCGGAACCGGTTCCGGGTGTCCCGCCGGAAGTGGCCAAATATAAAAGTGAAACAAACACATGCATGCGACACATCAAATCGCAGCTTTTTCTATAACCTGATGAGTGATAAACAGGAAAATAGTCTCTGACCATATCTGATCTGGTAGTGTTCCGGAACCGGTTCCGGGTGTCCCGCCGGAAGTGGCCAAATATAAAAGTGAAACAAACACATGTATGCGACACATATAATCACCGCTTTTTCTGTAACCTGATGAGTGATAAACAGGAAAATAGTCTCTGACCATATCTGATCTGGTAGTGTTCCGGAACCGGTTCCAGGTATCCCACCGGAAGTGGCCAAATATAAAAGTGAACCAAACACATGCATGCGACACATCAAATCGCAGCTTTTTCTATAACCTGATGAACGGTAAATAGGAAAATAGTCGTGCACTATATCTGAACCGGTAGTGTTACGGAACCGGTTTCGGATCATATCTGAACCGGTAGCATCCCGAAACCAGTTCCTGATGTCCCGCCGGAAGTGGCCTAATTCATACATGCGACACATCAAATCGTAGCCTTTTCGATAACTTGTACGATCAGCAAAACCCACATTAGAAACTACTGATAGTGTTCCGGAATCGGTTCGAGGTGTCTCGCTGAAAGTGGCCGAATGCAAAAAAAAAAACAAAAATTCGTGACACATCAAATGGCATTTAAAGTATCCTGATGAACGGTTACAAAGAAAAAATATCTCAGATCATGCTTGGGAGAACTAGTAGTGTCCCGGAATCGGTTCCCGGTGTCCCTCCGGATGTGGTCAAATGTAAAAGGAAACAAAACTCCATGCATGCGCTTCATCAATTCGCGGTTTTTTCGATAAGCTGATGAACGGTTATTGAGAAAATTAGATGAGATTGCGTAAGAGACCATCGCTAGTGTTCCACAACCAGGTTTCAGGTGTCCCGCCGGAATCGGTCAAATGTAAAAATGAACCATGTAAATTTTCCGGAACCGGTTAAGAGTGTCCCACTGGAAATAGACATATATAAAAGTGAATCAGACCGATGCTTGCGGTACATCAAATCGCTTTTTTGTCAGTAACCTGATGCATGGATAATAAGAAAATAGGCACAGTCCATAGAAGTTAGCACCGGTAGTGTTTTTAATTCCGGGTAACCTGATTAACAGTTTTCATAAACTAAGACCACATTTAAATATACCGGTAATGTTCCGGAATCATTTCCGGGGGTCTCGTAAGCAATACAAAATAGACTGAGACTACATAAAAGGCTACCGGTGGTGTTGCAGAAGCAGCGTTGGGTGCTTCAGCGGAATTACGAAAGTGAAATAAATCAATGCAAGCGATGGATATGTGTAAGAGAACCAAAAACCTAAAAAAAAACTAAAGCGATCTCGTTAAATCACACAATTTTTGATTCCTGAGACGTAAATTTACAGTAGGATTTGTCAACGTTGTATGGAAAAATTAAAATTGAAGCGCATCAGCCCCGAACATTATTTTAAATCTTTATTTGCGTCTAAAATTACTGCGCAAAATTTTGATACGACTGGAGGGCGAGCACTGTAATGTTGTTTATATTTGAATGTGATATAGCATTGGCAATTCAAATTACTACATTACAAATTTTACATGGATCTTGTAACCAATGATAATAAAATACCCAGTCAACCAGTGATCGTATAAGATGTTAAATAAGATGGGTAACTCTCGCTGAGACCGTCCCACTATTTACACCATGTCTTTAAAAATGTTTAAGGTGATGATTTTCTGAAAGTCCTCCTCAAAAAAGTAAGAAAACTGTATTTTGTTAATGAATTTGATGGACCCCCCGTTAGTTAGAGCCACAACCATTTTCGCGGACCCCTCGATTTTGATCAATTGTTGGCTCATTTAAACCGTTATAACTCAAAAGTTTCTCCAAAAACCACCTAATAACAAAACGTTGTTGAAAAGAGGAAAGATAGGGCTATTATTTACAGTTATAAAAAGTTGGGTCGGCCATATTGATTTTGGCCGCCATCTTGGATTTTCATACCAAAACTGTTTTTTCACCATGTTGGCAACCACCGATTTTCAAAATTTTTGCGTCAATCGAAAGCGGGGACATTTTTACACAACATATCAAAAATTTAGAGATGTATCTTTTCCCTATCAAAAGTTTTCTGCACTTCTGTAAATCATAACACTTTAGCGCACTGGGCCAGGTGCCGGTTGTTTAAATAAATGCAGCGTTATTTCACAGTGTTTACGAACATTTATTTAAAATCTGAATCCACTAATGAAAAGTTGAAAGTTTTAACTTTTCAAAACACCAAAAAAGTTTGAGAAACAATGTCCGCATCATTGAGAAACAGTAAAAAACGGGAACGAACCTCTAATTTTCCCTAATTTGACTGCAGGTGCCGTTGTGCATACATGCAGGCGTATTATCTGATGCTGTTGAGTGTCGTTGCCGGGGCGCATGGAAATGTATGAAGAAAACGTGTCATGATTAACAAAAGTGCAGATAACTTTTGATAGGAAAAAGATACATCTCCAAATTTTTGATATGTTGTGTAAATATGTCCCCGCTTTCGATTGACGCAAAAAAATTGAAAATCGGTGGTTGCCAACATGGTGAAAAAACAGTTTTAGTATAAAAATCCAAGATAGCGACCAAAATCAATATGGTCGACCCAACTTTTTATAACTGTAAATAATAGCCCTATCTTTCCTTTTTTCAACAACGTTTTGTTATTAGGTGGTTTTTGGAGAAACTTTTGAGTTATAACGGTTTAAATGAGCCAACAATTGATCAAAATCGAGGGGTCCGCAAAAATGGTTGTGGCTCTAACTAACGGGGGGGTCCATCAAATTGATTAACAAAATGCATTTTTCTTACTTTTTTGAGGAGGACTTTCAGAAAATCACCACCTTAAACATTTTTAAAGACATGGTGTAAATAGTGGGGCGGTCTCAGCGAGAGTTACCCAGATGTTAAAGTGGAGGCGATATGCGTACATTTTACATGTGCCTAAAAGGAGGCATGTACGTATATGGCCTCCACTTTATCATCTTATGCAACATCGTATACGATTACTGGTTGTCTGGGTATAGCATAAAGTGTGCAGATTAAACTTTGTCAAAGTGATCTGTGAAAAAGTTAAATCCTGGCTAGTAATTGTCATCTTGGTATGAATCAGCCTCCAGTGAAGGTGGTCAAGCAGTTAACTTAAAGGTCTGATACTTTCGGCTCTGCCCATACGTTGAACATAACGTCGGAATAAGTGCCCCAATTCGATGATGACCTTGAATTTCTAAATAAAGTATTCTCATGATTCAGAAATTCGTAGGTGGTACAGTCCCAGATCGCCGTTATGAGCATTTACTCCTTCTCGTCCGTTACCAAAGCACAGAGATTTGGGGCTGATCACTGACTCTAAGGCAAGATTGATTGCGTCGACGGAAATATTATGAGTACATATTCGACGAGAAAGGCACTATCACCACTAGGTGGATTAATCTGGGTTTTTTTTTGCAGAAGATCCTCCAAATATTTTTGATGATTTTCAAATAACCCATTTGATAATAATTAAAAACAAATCTTAATATTCCTACAGCAGTTCCTCTAAGAAAATTCTTAGAGGAATTACGTTAAAAGTTCTGAAGGAATTCTTTCGAAAACTCCTTCTGAAATTCCTCCAACGACTCCTTCAATATCCACCAACTCTAGGAGTTTTCTCAAGGATTCATTCAGAAATTTTTGCTAGCATTTCTCTGGGAACTCTTCCAAAAAGTTGTATTGCGATTTTTTGAAACGACTCCTTCATAATTCTTTTGAGAAACCTTTTGCAAAATCATTCTAAGTTTCCATCAAGCATTTCACGTACGAATAGTTCACCAGGATTTATTACTGATTCGTTCAGTAATTCTTTAAAAAAGTCGTTTGAAAACATTCTATGATAATTCATGGTAGGGTCTACAACATGCCCTAAGTATTCTCATAATCCAAAATTCAACCTATTTGAAAATAAAGCGATTATGGGATTACGCACTTCCAACAAAAATACCAAAACGCTTCATTCCGTTGTTTTGAGTAGGATGAAAGTTGGAGCGTATATGCTTAAATGGGATAAAAGAACAGACACCACATTTTATCAAATCAAATCTTCAAAAAAATCTCTTGAAAATTATCAAAAAAGTTGCTTTCAGAATTTCTTCAAGGATCTTGTAAGAAGCTCCTGCAACGATTTCATCAATTGGATAAAGCTTCCCTTGTTTAGTTTATTTTTTAATTTCTCCAAGGATTACTTTAAGGATTCCTCCCAAACTTTCTTCAGGAATTTTTCCGAAGATTTCTTCAGTAGTTTATCCAATAAATTCTCTTGCGATGTCTCCAAAGCTTCGTTCGGAATTCATTCAAGTATTCTTTTTGAATATCTTAAATTGATTTCATTCGTTTATTTCAAACTGATTTTCCCAGAATTTTTACAAATAATTTTGTACTTCAAATCTTTTGACTATTCTTTCCCGCTAGGATTTCTTTATGCATTCATATAATTACTCCTGTATGATTTTTTTTTTTAGATTTTAACGCAAACTCCTCCATGAATTTCTATGGGAATTTCTCCAATAAGCCATTTAAAGAACGCACTCTTTAGAATTTTTATATTTTTTAAAAATCCTTAGGTTATTTTTTTGAAATTTTTTTCGGCTGTTTCGTTGTAAATTCTAGGTTTTTTTTTTTTTCAATTCGCGAGATTGCATCTCAAGGAACTTTAAAAATAATAACAGACGGAATTGCGTAAGGAATTTTCAAAATAAACTTCCAGAGGAACTACCAAAGAAATTTTCTGTAGAATTACCGGAGAAGTTTTCAAACAATTGCCGCTTAAATTTTCCAACGGATTGACTAAGGAATTTTCAAAGTACACGCCGAATGAATTTCTAAAGGAACTATTCAAAGAATTGGACAGAAATTAATAGATATGTTAGCAACGCGACCGCCGGCGAAACTTGCAATAAAAATGCTAAAATACCGTAGGAATTGCCTGATAGATTTCCAAAGCAATTACCCAAAGAATTTCGAAAAGTAGATATTTTCAAAAATAATAACCTAAATCAATTTCGAATATTATTGCCGAGAAATTTCTTACCGTATCAAATTCCAATGGAATTGCCGAAAAAGTTTTGAAACAAAATTGTTCAAGAAAAAAGATTTCCAAAGAATTTGCCGAAATAACTCCGCAAAAGATAATTCGAAAGATTCTCCGAATGAATTTCTTAGGCAAATATGTACCAATGAATTAACCAACTAGCTCTCGAAGGAATTACCAAAGAAGTTCCCCGAAGAGTGGTAAAATTATTCCCAAAGAAATTACCAGAGGAATTTTCAAACGAATTGTCAAAAAAAAAAAAACTAGCTAAAATTTGAAGACGAAATTTTTTTAAAGAAATCCATGGAAATAAAAATCTGAAGAAGTTCGCAAAGGTATTGCTAAAGCATTGCCGAGAATTGAATAAAGAAGTTTCCAAAGGCAGCTTCTCAAAAAATTGCCGCAAAATTTTTTAATGAGACTTCTAAAGGAGATCCTTGAAAAAACATTATTTTTTTATAAAAGGAATAGCGAATTCAATTTTTGGTAAAATAGCTGAGACAGTTTCCAAAAAACTTGCCAAAGAAATTTTCTAAAAATAATGCAGAATAAACTCAGAAAGATATTGTAAGGAATTTCCGAAGGAAGTTTTTAGAGTAATTGCTGAAGCGATTTCCAAATATTTTTAAAGATATTCTTTGAAGATTTGCAGCAGTGATTACTGAAAAAGATTCAAAGGAAATTTCCGATGAAAAACTTCAGAAATTTTTACTAAAAAGATATATAAACAAACCATCAATAATTCTCACAGAAATTCCTCCAAGAAATATTACTGGGATTCTATCAATAAATCCTTTAGGTATTGTTTCCATCAGGATTTTTTTTCTTTTACTACCTTTTAATATTTTTAGCGATAACACCCGTTTCGTCCGGATTCCTTTCACGAAACTTCTCAATATTTCATCGAGCATTTGTTCCTCTAAGAACTCTTTCTTGGGTATCTTTACGATTTATTTAGGAATTACTTCAAGGACTTCTTTATAAATTTCTCCACGATTTCCTTCGAAAGTTGCTATAGCGATTGCGTCGGGAAATCTTCCAACCGTTTCTGTAGGAATTTCTTCACTAATATGTGTTCCCAAGAATTCCATAAAAAGTTTCCAAAATATCCCAGGTAACCAATAAGCAGTTAAAACGGCATTAATTCGGCACTATATTCGCCTTTACAGCAGGTCATTAAATGCTAATTTGCCCTATATGCGCCATAAGTGCTACTTAAATGCAGGTTTTGGCCCAATATACGGCTGATTAAATGCTTAAATTTCCTATCCCCCAGATTGTCAAAAATAAAACAAAATATTTCCCCTGCCCATTTTACGGCTTCCCTTTCTCTTCTATTTTTATCCTCTCTCTCCTGTGCAACTTTTGAGGCTTGGGGGTACATTTTGAAATGCTGTTGTTGGTTTTTTGGCTGATTTCGGCGAAATTTGGATTTGATCCCTCGATCCTCGGGTTGACGATGGTGCTGAGCCGCGCAGCGATGTAAGCTATAGATGATTAGATAATGTGCGTTGGTTTTTTGATCAATTTAAAGCAGTTGCTTCGTCAGATATACTTTGTGCCCGGCATGTGCTGATAACTAAATCGAGCATTGGAAAGGAGCCAAAACCATGGAATTTATTTGCCAAAGTATGTTTTTTAGTTGCTACTCTATAAATGACAGCACAAGCGAATGATAATGGCATCTACAGCCGGTGCACATTAATTAAAAAGTGGAAATGTGTTGTGGGTTTAGCATCACTTATTCTACTCAGCAGTTTTATGGCACTAATGTAGCAGTTATGCTGCTTGTTGACCGAAACATACCGTGCATCTGAAATGCTACATAACTGCTGTCAGATTTTAAGTAGCATTTCAATTGCTAATATAAGGCAGTTCAGCAGTCGAACTGCTTTCATACGGCAGCAAGCAGGTCAAATGCAGATATAAAACAGAAATACGGCTTATTCAAATGCTTAATGGTTACCTGGGTATTTCCACAAACGATTCCTTTGAAGCTACCCCACATTTTCCCGAGGAATCCTTTAGGAATTCCTTCAAGAAGTTTTTTAAGACTTTTCTTGAAGAATTACTTTTGCAATGCCTCAAAAGGTTTTTCTTGAAGTTCTTACAAGGACTTCTTATGAATTTGTTCAATCATTTCTTTAGTTATAGCTGCCGAGATTCCTTCAGAAATTTTTCCAATAATTGATGTAGGAAATTATCCGAAGATTCCTTAGGCAATTTTTTCAAGTCCTCTAGCACAATTCGTTCAAGAATACTTTAAAAGAAAATCCAGTGAAGATTTAATATTTTTCTCCAGGGATTTTTTCAAGCAACGTTACAAAAATTCGTTCATGGGTTTCTGATAGTTTTCCTGCAAAAAAAATCCTGGAGAAATATCCTCACAAGTTCCCCCAAGGCCTCCTGCAGAAATACTTCCAAGGGAATATAAATAACTAGTTTTGAAGCTTCAGACTCTAGTTTAATTTAAAAACACTTCACTAATACTTTACTTTTGCAAAAGAAAATAAAAAATGAATAACTCTTTTAAAGAAAAACTAGAAAGGACGAGCAAATTCCTTTTAATTCTACTACTGTGCTTATCTTCGGACAGATAGGCCTATTTCGTCTGTGACTTACAGACTTCTTCAGTGTCAAGTGCTCGACTGGTCGAGCACTTGACACTGAAGAAGTCTGTAAGTCACAGACGAAATAGGCCTATCTGTCCGAAGATAAGCACAGTAGTAGAATTAAAAGGAATTTGCTCGTCCTTTCTAGTTTTTCTTTAAAAGAGTTATTCATTTTTTATTTTCTTTTGCAAAAGTGAAGTATTAGTGAAGTGTTTTTAAATTAAACTAGAGTCTGAAGTAACAAGTTCTACTAAAAGCTCTAAAGTAATAGTAAAGTAGTTTTGAAGATTACTTTTTGAATTGCTCTAAAGAATTTGAGAGGAACTGTTTGGAGTTTCCACCATTGATTTCTTTGAGAAATAGGCTAGGCATTTCATCATTAGTTTTTCCAAAAACCCCTTTGCTTTTATCTTCAGGAACCCTTTACGTAATCCTTCAAGAATGTTATCAAAGATACCTCTAAAATCAACCCAATGATTCTTTCCGAATACATTGTGGTATTCATCTTCATTTTTCAAAGATCCCTTTAGAAATTCCTCCAAAAATTTCAACAAGCATTTCTACAAGGATTTTTACGAGAATTCGTCTAAAATACCTCTAGAAAATCTTATAGAAAAATGAATCCAATCAGGTATGGCTTCAAGCATGATCTCTGAAATACATGAAAGATCCATAAGGAACTCCTGCGATTCCTTCTTTGAGAAATCTCTTAAAGAAATCTTAGAGAAATTTCTTAAGTTTCATCTGAAGGATTCCTTCATGACGTAATCCTTGAAAGACTTCATGAAGGAATCTGAAGAGGTATTTCCAAACGAATGCTTGAAGAAATTCCCAAAAAATCCTCAGGAATTCCTGAAGGATTTTTTTAAAAGTTCCTGAAGAAATGCTTGGAAGAGTTTCTAAATCAATACTTAGAAGAATTTCTGAAGCAATCCCTGAAAAAAGTTCTGAAATTAAACTTAGAGTAATTTTAATAGAAGCATTTGAAGTAACTGCTAGATAAATCGTTAAAGATATCCACGGAGGCCAGGTAAGTATTTACCTTGCCTGAAGGAATTCCCGCAGAATTTTGATTTCTAGCACAGTTTTGCCTTTCTCGTACACTAAGCGATTTTTCGAAAAAAGGCTCTTAGGATCAAGTCACATATACTAATCAACTCAGTTCGGCGAATTGAGATGATGTCTGTATGTGTTTATGTATGTATGTCTGTGCGCAAAATAAGTACAAACAACGGCGTTTTTTGTAACCTTTATCATGGTTGACGAATTTTGTGAGGAAATCAACACTAGAGAGCAGAACTTCCACGATGCCAGCCCAAAAGTCAAGATGGTGGCTTAATATTCAAGATGGCGGATCAAAATTTAAGATGGGGGCTCAAAATTTAAGAGGGCGTCTGTTTGATTGAGTTTGTGTTCTAGATCCATGCAATATGGGTATATTTGGTATGGGGAAGATGTCCGCAGTCCAAAAATGGCGACCAGAATATCCAAGATGACGGCCTAAAATCCAAGATGGCGGCTCCAAAATCAAGATGGCAGCTGTTTAACGGTTTTTTAGACTCCAAAACCAAGCAATAAGGATATGTTTTGTATGGGAAAAAATGACGGACTTCAAAAATGGCGACGAGAATGCCCAAGATGCCCAAGATGGTGGACTATAATTCAAGATGGCGGTTGTTCAATTGAGTTTAAGCCCGTAAAACAACACAATATGCGTATATTTGTATTGGGGTCTCCAAAAATGGTGACCAGAACATATAAGATAGGATTGCCGTGGCCTGTGGCGCAGTGGGCACACGTTCGCTTCATGAGCGGATGATCATGTTCGTCAACATATCATTTGAGTTTTGTTGGAATGGGTTTTTCAGAAAGGCGCCAACACCGCTAGATGGATTAATTTGGGTTTTTCTCGTATTTTGGGGCCCCTGTAGGTACAAAGATTAATCATCAAACTAATCAAAACAAAACTAACTAAACTTCTTGAATAATGTGTACAAATTTACAACTGTTAATGGAAGGACTTCAAATGAGCACACAGATTGCCCATTCCAAAAACTCTTGATAACCACGAAGCGGCCCCTACATACCTATCAGCAGATTTGCAAGTATTGAACTTATACTTATAGGAAACTTTCGCTATTTAAAAAACTTTATTCAAACTAGTGTTAGAAACTTTCTCTGATATGTAGGCCTCCATGAATTCGGGGCTCTGTGCGAACCGCACCGCCCGCACCCCCTTGCTACGCCACTGCTTTCATTACAGGATTCCTCCGAAAGTTTCTTTCGAAGTTCCTTCCGGGATTCATTCATGTATATGTACATTGTAAGGTTCGTTCAGGAATTCCTACCGAAATTTTCAAGGACATACAGCCAAAATTTCTTCAGTAGTTCTCTTTGAAATTTCTTCTGGAATTCATTCTAAGAATAATCTAAAAGTTCTTTTTTGGCTTCAGGAGCTCTTTACCAGGTGCTGCTGTGGGTTTCTTCTGGAATTCCTCTAGGAACTCCTTCTATATTCCTCCAGGAGTTTTTTCACGAACTCGTCCCATAGATCCTTCTAGGAGTTTCTTTTTGAGATTACGCCAGGAATTCCTTTAAGGATCGCTGTATGATTTCCACTTGAGATTTTTCCCGGAATGCTTCCAGAAGTTTATTCCAAAATTTCTCCAGAGAAGTTTTTTCTTGAATTTTTTCAGGAATGCCTCCCAGGGTTCCCCAGGAATATCGTCTGGGATTCCTCCATGTCTGGGATTTCTCCATGAGCTCTTTCCAAGACTTCTGCGAGAACTTCTTCCGGTTCCGTCTAGAATTCCTGTAGAATTGTCAGGATCTGCTTTGGGAGGACGTTTTTGAATTCTCTGAGATTTTTTGTGTTTAACTTTCAAACCTCCCCTTGTGATCTCAATGAGATCTGAATTATGCATTTTCTATCGCAATTGGGGAATGGTATATCTTGGACCGAAGGGCCGATGGTAATTGATACAAGGTCTGATGATAGCATAATCGGAACTAATCAGCCTAATGCATTTATGCTACATGCAAATCTCTCATAACTCGATTCAAACTACGGTTGTCCCCCTGCCGATTGGATCACCATTAGGCAAACAGCGCGTCATGCAATGTGGCAATTGGGAATTGTTCAATGATTCCAATTTTCGACGCCTATTGTACCGAACGCATGTCATGCGCCCAATTCAGACATGTATCTCGCTTCGCTGGAGGCAACGGTGGCGGCAAAGCGGTCTTTCTGAAACCGCGCCGCGCACGCTCATGATGTCGTGCAATGATGCTGCTGCTGCTGCTGGCTTGGATGATGCTGCCAAAGTTGTGCGTGACAGTTAAGTTCAGTTCAATGGGGTTTCGGCAACACTGACTGACTGGGATGAAGAACGCAATCCCCTCCGGTTGACCTCCCGCCCTCACCATCCGCAGACACCGCTCGTCAAATATGGTTCGTCTCATAATGGTCATCCATCCGATCGGTCGGCTGGTTGGTTAGTCGGTTGCCGCCGCCGCCGCCGCCGCTGTGGAGGATGCGTGAGAAGTCATCAAACAAGGTAAGCAACACTTCATCGCCTCGTCGTCGTCGTCGTCGTAGTTGGAGCCTGTCCGGTCGATCCAGTCAGTGGTGTCCGATGAAGCGCAACAATAACGATGGCCTAACTAAGATTAATGTTGCTCGCCGAAAGTTGATGATTAGCCAGGGTAAATTAGGGGACCTTGTGTTTACTTTCTGCCTGGCACCAGGTGATAAATAGTCGATTGCCAATAGCGAACCGATTAATGGGGCCGTTTGGCCTTGAACGATTCGTTTAGAGCGGCGACGTTTGAACTTGACTGGGTTACCAATAGCTCTCTTCATTGAAACTTTCAGGATGATAGCTCAATAAGAGTAAGAAAAAGCCACGTTGGAAAGGTCAGGTGGATCTAGTCAATCAGACCATTGAGTGATTGAAGCCGTAATCAGCAGTGGTGCTTAGTACGAAGGGGTCTTTGCAGCTATGTTGCATACATTACATTTACATTTATTTGTTCAACATCATTAAGACAAGACATAATCAACAATAGTACGCCACAATACTCGGTTTGTGGCTGCCGCTCTCCATCCTCGGTCGTGCCCAATGCTCGCCAAGTCACGCTCCACCTGGTTCGCCCATCGTGCTCTCTGCGCTCCACGCCTTCTTGTGCCAACCGGATCCGTTGCAAACACCAGCTTTGCAGGATTGTTGTCCGGCATTCTTGCAACATGCCCTGCCCACCGTATCCTTCCGGCTTTGGCCACCTTCTGGATGCTGGGTTCGCCCTAAAGTGCAGTGAGCTCGTGGTTCATCCTTCTCCGCCACACGCCGTTCTCCTGCACACCGCCGAAGATCGTTCTTAGCACGCGTCGCTCGAAAACTCCGAGTGCTTGTAGGTCCTCCTCGAGCATGGTCCATGTCTCGTGCCCGTAGAGGATCACCGATCTTATTAGCGTTTTGTACATGGTGCATTTGGTGCGTGGGTGAATCTTTTTCGACCGCAGTTTCTTCTGGAGCCCGTAGTAGGCCCGACTTCCGCTGATGATGCGCCTCAAAATTTCACGGCTCACATTGTTGTCAGCCGTCAGTAAGGATCCGAGGTAGACGAATTCCTCTACCACCTCGAAAGTATCCCCGTCTATCGTAACATTACTACCCAGACGGATCCGGTCGTGTTCGGTTCCGCCTACCAGCATGTACTTTGTTTTTGAGGCATTCACCACCAGTCCGACCTTAGCTGCTTCGCGTTTCAGGCGGGTGTACAGTTCTGCCACCGTTCCAAATGTTCTGGCGATAATGTCCATGTCGTCCGCAAAGCACACAAATTGACCGGATTTTGTGAAAATCGTTCCCCGGCTGTTGAGCCCGGCTCGTCGCATCACACCTTCCAGCGCGATGTTGAAGAGTAGACATGAGAGTCCGTCACCTTGTCGCAGTCCCCGGCGAGATACGAATGAACTGGATAGTTCACCCGAAACCCTTACGCAGTTTTGCACACCGTCCATCGTTGCTTTAATCAGTCTAGTCAGCTTCCCAGGAAAGCCGTTTTCGTCCATGATTCTCCATAGCTCTGCGCGGTCGATACTATCGTATGCCGCTTTGAAGTCGATGAACAGGTGGTGCGTTGGGACCTGGTATTCACGGCATTTCTGGAGGATTTGCCGTACGGTAAAGATCTGGTCCGTTGTCGACCGACCGTCGATGAAGCCGGCATGATAACTTCCCACGAACTCATTTGTTTTAGGTGACAGACGACGGAAGATGATCTGGGATAGCACTTTGTAGGCAGCATTCAAAATAGTGATCGCCCTGAAGTTCTCACATTCCAAATGGTCGTCTTTCTTGTAAATGGGGCAGATTAACCCTTCCTTCCACTCCTCCGGTAGCTGTTCGGTTTCCCAGATCCTGACTATCAGCCGATGCAGACAGGTGGCCAACTTTTCTGGGCCCATCTTGATGAGTTCAGCTGCGATACCATCCTTACCAGCTGCTTTGTTGGTTTTGAGCTGGTGAATGGCATCCTTAACTTCCCTCAGCGTGGGAGTTGGTACATTTCCGTCCTCCGCTGCACTGGCGTCGTCGTTCCTTCCGTTGCCGTGGGTTCCCGTGCCTACGTTCTCCACGCCGTTCAGGTGCTGATCGAAGTGCTGCTTCCACCTTTCGATCACCTCACGTCCGTCCGTCAAGAGGCCTCCGTCTTTATCCCTGCATATTTCGGCTCGCGGCACGAAGCCGTTGCGGGATGCGTTGAGCTTCTGATAGAACTTCCGTGTTTCTTGGGAACGGCACAGCAGTTCCATTTCTTCACACTCCGCTTCTTCCAGGCGGCGCTTTTTCTCCCGAAATAGGCGGGTCTGCTGTTTCCGCTTCTGTTTGTAACGTTCCACGTTCTGTCGAGTCCCTTGCTGCAGCATTACCGCCCTCGCTGCGTTCTTCTCCTCCAAAACCGTTCTGCACTCTTCGTCGAACCATTTGTTCCGTCGATTCCGTTCCACGTACCCGAAGGTGCTCTCTGCTGCGTCGTTGATGGCTGCTTTCACTGTACTCCAGCAGTCCTCTAGAGGGGCCTCATCGAGCTCGCCCTCGTCTGGCAACGCGGCTTCGAGATTCTGCGCGTATGCTATTTTGCATGGATTTCGTAATTTCCGTAGGTAACATGAACGGAAAAAAGCGTACGGTTCAATTATATTTGGGAACTAAGTTTGGATGAGTAAGAATTATTTTGAAGAAATTTGGTTTTTAAATAATACTAGCTGTGTTTTTTGACATACAGCTCCATAGGGTCGCCCCCCAAAAGTTACCCGATGGGAGCCCCAGGTTCCTAAGACTGGAGAGGTCTCATACTATGCTAAGAACCTTCCCCGGCCCCAACAGCACCCACATACAAAATTTCACGCCGATCTGTTCAGTAGTTTCCGAATCCATAGGAGCAAACAAACAGACAGACAGACAGACAGACAGACAGACAGACAGACAGACAGACAGACAGACAGACAGACAGACAGACAGACAGACAGACAGACAGAGGCAGCAGGGACAGGAATCCAGGCCCAGGGGCTTGACGAACCCCCCTTCTGCGAGTCGGGTGGAAGCTTGGAAATCTTTCCTAAGCGAAAGCCGTTCATACATCCGTGTGGATTACCACCTTTGGCTCTTCCTTCGGGGAGTGATTGAGCTTCTGGTTTCCAGACAGCTCAAGCAGAGTATGCCTAGGATGTGGCGGGGTTCCAACAGTGGGCTCTGCTGGTTCCCTATAAAAAGCCACACATCTGCAAGCAACTCCGTACAAGCGACCTGGTACCGCTTCCAAAGTGCCTTAGCCCAAACACCCGGAGTGCCGACCGGCACATCAGGATCGATGCCAGTAAGATCCTGATTATGGCATACTGGTAAACGCTAACGACAACGGACTACGGAATATGGATTGGATGGCGACAATGGACAGACATTCGTGCTATTCTGCTCCCTGAGTAAGGTAGGGTGAAACCAACTTGAAACGGCGAGTGTGCTAATGGTACGTTTGCCTCCGTCCTGGTAAAACCTTGGCAGGCCTCCGGATACGTTCATCATCTGTCCATCACGTTGATGGGTACTAGGCTCGGATCCAACATTCCCGACTTACGCTGATCTGGCTCTGGACACGGACTTCATGAAGGAACGTGTTCAACCATCGCTTGGCCTCCCTGTTTCATAGACAACCAAGAGATCACAAAAGCGAATGGATACAACGGATGGTGATAGCGGTGCTGAGGGGGGACCCAATAGAATGGAGACATCAAATTATACCGAAGTAGTTGGAGAGAACGCGGACGCGTTCAGAAGAAGTGCAATGATGCAGCGATCACCAGTGACGCCGCTGGAAACAGTTACGAGAACGAGTAGTAGCGCTATACGGAGCGAGCCCCAAGGCAGCCAACGGGAGCTAGCATTTCTGAATCAGCGAGTGCTCACACCGAACTCAAACAGCGGCACAGCTCAAGAGCCGAGCTTGTTCGAAGTGAGGAGAAGAGTGAACGAGTTGTACGAGTTTGTCAAAGACAAGCACAACGTTCATCTGAAGATCAAGCAACTAGTGACGAGCATCAAGTCTGCCATTACAGTTGCGGAACGAGATCAGAAGGCGCTCAAGCTGAGAACAGGAAACAGCCGAGAAGTCTCTGGCGGAAGTCACGGATAGACCTACGGCTGAAAACATGGAGACGCCGAGGAGCCACCTGAGTACTCGCTCAGAGAAACGAGGCAGGGACACGCCAGGAGAAGAGGAAGTCCCGAAGAAACAGAGAAGCGAACGGGAGCGTGCCAGCAATCAGAGTGATGATGGGTGGCATACTATGGAGAACCAGCAGACGAAGAAGAAGAAGCGAAAAGCGGAAGAAGAAAGAAAGAAAGAACATAAGAAGAAAGAAACCCACCGGCCCCCTAGGGAGAGGAAGAAGGGCGATGCATTGATCGTCGAGGCGAAGGACAAGACGACGTACGCTGCTCTTCTTAGGAAATTGCAGGAGGACCCGGAGTTGAAGGTGTTGGGCTAAAACGTAGTGAAGACCAGACGCACCCAAAAAGGAGAGATACTGTTCGAGCTCAAGAAGGATCCGACAGTTAAGAGCTCGGCGTTCAAGTCCCTGGAGAACGAGGCCAATGTGAGAGCCTTATCACAGGATGCGGTGGTTGAAGTCAAGGATCTGGATGAGGTCACGACAGAAGATCTGAAACGCGCATTGACTGAGCAGTGCAACTTCGTAGGACCGATGGTGATTCGGATAAGGAAGTCGTATGGAGGCACCGACAGGTCCGGGCGATGCTGGAGTTGCGGTGGTAACGGCCACGTTGCTCGGGACTGCACGAGCCAACCAAAGTGCATGCTGTGTAAGCCGGAGGACGGAAACGACCATAAGACGCGAGGCTTTAAGTGCCCGGCCTATAAAAAGGCTATGGCAGGTCAACAATGATTGGGATAACCCAAATCAACCTTGATCATTGTGACGTCGCACAGTAACTGTTGTGGCAGTCGGCAACAGAGACTAAGTGCAATGTTGCAGATAGCGGCCATACAGGTGATAGGTAGATTCCCCATTCAAGAAGTGATCGAGTGTTCTTATGAAGGCTTTGTGGTTGCCAAAATTAATGGAGTCTTCGTTTGCAGTTGCTATGCACCTCCAAGGTGGTCGGATGAAGAGTACAACAGGATGTTGGATGCACTAACGGACACGCTGGTCGGGCGGAAGCCGGTAGTCATCGGAGGAGATTTTAACGCCTGGGCCGTGGAATGGGGTAGTAGGCTCACCAATGCTACACATCGGATTCTTTCAGGGAAGAAACAGGTGTCCCGCAAGGCTCGGTGATCTCAGTCACTCTTTTTCTCATATTGATGGACGGGGTTTTTGAGGATCTCCCGAGTGGCGTTCAAATTTTCGTATACGCTGACGACATCGTCATTGTCGTTTCCGGTCCTACCGCCCCCGCCATCCGTAGAAAGGCACAAGCAGCTATGTCAAGGGTAGCCAAGTGGGCTGCATCAGTGGGCTTCACAATGTCAGCACCAAAGAGCGTTCGCTGCCATATCTGTGCTTCCAATCACCGAGTGAAAGGACCACCCATCACGATAAACAACCAACCGATTCCGATTCGCAAAACCGTCCGGATCTTAGGAGTTACTGTCGACCGTAAATTAAGCTTCAAACAACACTTCGATGGAGTTAAGGCCAGCTACCAGAGCCGTCTTAATCTAGTTAAATCGCTCTCTAGTTCTCACCGTAGTAACAACCGAAAGATCCGGTTTCGTGTGGCTGCCGCCACCATCGACAGTCGGCTACTATATGGTCTGGAGATAACCAGTCTGGCTGTGGATAACCTGATAAATACCCTTTCGCCGGTATACAACCGGTGTATTAGAACTATTTCCGGACTTCTCCCATCCACACCGGCCGACGCTGCCTGCGTTGAGGCTGGTCTACCGCCCTTTCGCTACCGCATTGTTTCAGCCCTCTGTTGCAAGGCCGTAGCAATTAGTGAATGTACGGCAAGAGGCGCAGCAACCTGTCTGCAAGAACAAGCCAACAATTTGCTCCATAGCATCGCTGATGTCACACTCCCACAAATCACCAAGCCCCACTGGTTCGGTGAACGCGACTGGCGAGGTTCGAAATTAATTTTTGAAAACGACATAAAAAATAGTTTCAGAGCCGGGGACAACTCCGTCCAGCTGCGACAATCCGTCGCCGAGTTGCTCCGATCAAAATACGACAACCACCAGCGGCGTTATACCGACGGTTCGTTGTCGTCGCAGGGCATAGGCATGGGAGTTTCTGGTCAAAACCTGGAGATAAGCATGAACCTACCTGATCAGTGCTCAGTCTTCTCTGCTGAGGCGGCGGCCATTCTCGTTGCCGCTACAACGCCGGCAAATCAACCAATCGTGATAGTCACGGACTCGGCAAGCTGCATCTCGGCCCTACAATCGGAAAGACCCCGTCACCCATGGATTCAGGGGATAATAAAGTGCGCACCACCCGGTGTAATACTCCTTTGGGTTCCAGGACACTGCGGTATCCCTGGCAATGAAACCGCCGATCACCTAGCGGGGTCCGGCCCATCTGGCGATCGCTACACTCGCACAGTGCCTTCTCAGGACGCCAAGCGCTGGATTCAGTCGGTGTTGCACGAAAACTGGCAAAAGGAATGGTCGCAATCCAGTAGATCATATCTGAGGAAAGTGAAACAAAGCATAGACTCGTGGACCGATCTCAAGTCCATGAGAGACCAGACAATCATCTCTCGGCTACGGACCGGGCACTCTAGGATGTCCCATGACTTCGGAGGAGCTCGCTTTCACCGGACCTGTGAGATCTGCGGTATAGACAACTCAGTGGAGCATTTTATTTGCGTCTGCCCTGCATACGAGGGCCCCAGGCAGCTGTACGGGATTTCGAGTAGTATCCGCGAGGCCCTTGGCGATGAACCATCAACACTCGCGGCGTTGCTATGTTTCATCAAAGACGCCGGCCTTTATTTTAAAATTTAAGTCTGCAATCATGTTTAGTTTTAATAGTCCCCAATCCTGTTTTTATCTGTGCACTTGTTAGTTAATTACTCTGTGAATTTTCGGATTTTGTGCGTTCTGAGTTTCTTTTTGTAGTTCCACAACCGTCACTGTATGGAAACCTTTTCTTTCGTCTTTTAGTTTCTTTTCAAGCTGTCTCTGTGTAGTCCATAACCATACTCTGTTAATGATACTCTGTTCGAATAACGTCATGTGAAGTAGTTTTAAGAACCACCTCTGTAGCTTTCCCAGGCGAACCCCTCTGGCTCGTCCTGTTTTTCACGACCCGGGATGAACCTGCCTACGGCAGAAAATCCCAGAATAAAAAAAGATAAAAAAAAAATGCTACACAGTTAGAAAAAATCACCGACTTCGGTAATGTTTTACCGAAATCTCAACCGTTAAGTTACTTTTACATGAAAAAATCGGTAAAGTTAACAACATTTACCGAAGTTCGTTAGAGTTTGACAGGTAAACGATAACATTTTACCGAAATTTGTTATTTTTTTACAGAATTTCGTTAAAAATCCATTACCGAACGCTCAGCGGTTGAGATTTCGGTAAAAATTACCGAATGCGATTAGCTGTGTAGGAGGTACAGCCTACTGGAAGCCCTGGCGAAGCTGGATGTGAGGCTTTGCAACGATGGTATGGCCAGCACATTCCGCAGAGACGGCCGTGAATCCATCATCGATAGAGACGAACCAGCCAAGGGCTGAAAGTCTCTTTAATAAAGACAAATCAATCAATCAATCAACCATCATCGATGTTACGTTCTATAGTCCGTCGCTAACGGAAGACATGAACTGGAGAGTCAGTGAGGAGTATTCCAACAGCGATCATCAGGCGATCCTCTACAGCATTGGCCGGCGAGCCTCTACTTCGACGAGGAGAACGCGAACATGCGAACGAAGATGGAAGACAAAAGACTTCGACAAGGAGGTCTTTGTCGAGGCGCTGCGGACATACGGCGGTGCAACCCTTATGCAGGTGAACTAACGGAAGCGATTGTTACGGCATGCGACATAGCAATGCCGAGGAGGATAGAGCCCAGAAACAGAAGACGGCCAGCGTATTGGTGGAACGCGACGATCAGTACCCTCCGCGCTGCTTGCCTCCGTTTTAGGAGACGCACCCAGAGGGCCACAAATGAAGCTGAGAGAGAAGAAAGGCGAACCGTTTTTCGGGGAGCTCGACCTGCTCTTAAACGCGAGATAAGGCTGAGTAAGTCGAACTGCTACAAAGAGTTGTGTCGAGAAGCCGACGCCAACCCCTGGGGCAACGCGTGCCGAATCGTGGTATCGAAGTTCAAAGGTCCAGCGTGGAAATGTGCTCGGACAAACTAAGAAGGATCGTGGAAGGTCTTTTTCCGCACCATGGCCCAACGTTTTGGCCGCTCACACCATACGCAGAGAATTCAGAAGAACCCACTGAATGTGCTCGGATATCCAATGAAGAGTTGCTGGTAATTGCGAAGGGGGGAAAGCTCCCGGTCCGGATGGGATTCCGAACGTAGCAGTTAGAACGGTGATATTGGCGTTTCCGGACATGATCAGGATGGTGCTCCAAAAATGCCTGGATGAAGGCTTCTTCCCAGACGGTTGGAAGGTTCAAAAGTTGGTGCTGCTACCGAAACCAGGAAAGCCGCCGGGGGACCCAGGATCGTATGGACCGATCTGCCTGCTGAATACCCTAGGAAAACTGTTAGAGAAGGTCATCCTTAACAGGTTGACAGGATACGCCGAAAGCGAGAGGGGACTGTCAGCGATGCAATTCGGATTCCGTAAGAGAAAATCGACGGTGGTTGCAATTCAGGTAGTCATCGAGAATGCCCAGAAGGCGTCCAAGAAAAAACGGAGAGGTGATCGATTCTGCGCTGTGGTATTTAACGATAGACGTCAAAATGCGTTTAAAAATGCCAGCTGGGAGGCTAACGCCGTAGTGCTACACAGTATGCGGGTTCCCGATCTGCAGTGTTGCGAAATGAGCGAGTACTCACACATCTAGTCAAACTCACGAGTGAGTATGAGCAGTACACCTTAAACTCACCGTGAGTATTGTAGGAATAAGATATCCGTATTAAATGATAATTTGATTTGCAATTTAAAATAAAACATTACTTAAAGATCCAAAATATCCAAATACTAAAATAAATATGTTCCACAAAAATGGATTAAAGAATTCTTTCCGTGTTTGCCAAAACAGATACTTATAGTGATTTTAGAGTGCATATTTTGGAGAATCCATCTCCCTTGCGAGAAACGAGGGCGTCGAATAAGCAAAGAGCACGGGCGACAGGCGTCAGTTTGGTGACTATTGAGATGGAAAATGGAAGTGTTCGATCTGACCGGGTGTGAAAAACAAACGAAAAAAATAAATGTTAAAATATAGTGTTCGGAAGAAAAATAACTTGTGTTCGTGTTTATTTATTATTTTTGAGAGAGACCCGACAATGGCACAGTCGGTAGTGCAGTGATAACAATTATTGTGAAATTTAGTGATGGAAATTATTGAAATTGAAAATGGCTGCCTACCACACCAGATGCAAGAGGAGGAAAGGAAGTTGAAAGCATAAGTAACCTAAATGCAGAAGCTTGAACAAAACTTGGATGCAACCAAGTAAGTTTTTATGTTTGCCGTTGATTTGATTTCCGGAATGAGGGATGTTTTTTAAAGTTGCTCAAATTCCCGACAAGTTCTATCACAAGTACTGCTCTTAATTGGGGACTTAGAAGCTGATAATTTTGTTTGCGGTTTTCTGTAAAATAGTGAAGGAGAGGAGATTTTTTGTTCTTTTTTTCTTAACTCATACGCCTATAAGAAACTCCGTAGGAAGAAAGAGTGTTTACCATCAACCGATGGGACAAATCGACCATCAACCTTCGTAGTCGCGAATTTAAATCTCGGAATCGTTCGTGACACGCTAGAAACTTTTTACACACCGCAAATCCACAGTCCACAATCCTCCTGACCTTCAGTAAAAAAAAAAACTAACGAAAATGCGTTAAACAACGATAGTAGTTCTTCAAGGCAAAAGTTTTTAAAACAAATTGTATGCTTTTCACTTATTTTAGATTTATATTTTCCATAAATGGGCATTGGATGTTCCTCTCCTAGCTTATGACCAAGTTTTTAACATCATGCGTGTGGCAGGAGATTTTTTTATTTTGCGTTGGGCTGATATGCTGGAAATTCGCAGCAATGTGAACAATTTGAAGAAAATTTATTTGTTAACTCCGAATTGACAATTTGATTTTTTTCTGGTTTTGTTGCTTTATTGAAGGCATTAAGTTTGGAAGACTCGATCCAGGAGAGATTTGATGCTTAATTGGAAACATTGAGCTTGAAAACCTCAATCCTAGAATGTTTTGAGATCTAAAATTGTGAATAGACAAACATGTGACAAGAAATACTGAATAAAACAAAAGACTATTTTCTGGTTTTGATGCTTTATTGGGATCATTGAGCTTGAAAACCTCAATCCAAGAAAGTTTTGAGATCGGAGATTGCAAATAGACAAACCTGTGACAAGGAATACTAATTGAAACAATGAAAAATTTTCTGGTTTTGATACTTTATTGGGATCATTGAGCTTGAAAACCTCAATACAAGAAAGTTTTGAGATCCGAGATAGTGAATAGACAAACTTGTGACAAGGAATAGTGATTGAAACAATGGACTAGTTTCTGGTTTTGATGCTTTATTGGGAACATTGAGCTTGAAAACCTCAGTCGAAGAAAGTTTTGAGATCAGGATTGTGAATAGACAAACTTGTGACAAGGAATACTGATAGAAATATTGGAATATTTTCTGGTTTTGATGCTTTATTGGGAACATTGAGCTAGAAAGTTTTGAGATCGGGGATTGTAAATAGACAAACCTATGACAAGGAATACTGATAGAAATATTGGAATATTTTCTGGTTTCGATGCTTTATTGGGATCATTGAGCTTGAAAACCTCAATCCAAGAAAGTTTTGAGATCCGAGATTGAGAATAGACAAACCTATGACAAGGAATACTGATAGAAATATTGGAATATTTTCTGGTTTCGATGCTTTATTGGGATCATTGAGCTTGAAAACCTCAATCCAAGAAAGTTTTGAGATCGGAGATTGTGAATAGACAAACCTGTGACAAGGAATACTGATAGAAATATTGGAATATTTTCTGGTTTCGATGCTTTATTGGGATCATTGAGCTTGAAAACCTCAATCCAAGAAAGTTTTGAGATCCGAGATTGTGAATAGACAAACCTATGACAAGGCATACTGATAGAAATATTGGAATATTTTCTGGTTTCGATGCTTTATTGGGATCATTGAGTTTGAAAACCTTAATCCAAGAAAGTTTTGAGATCGGAGATTGTGAATAGACAAATCTGTGACAAGGAATACTGATAGAAATAAGGGAATATTTTCTGGTTTCGATGCTTTATTGGGATCATTGAGCTTGAAAACCTCAATCCAAGAAAGTTTTGAGATCCGAGATTATGAATAGACAAACCTATGACAAGGAATACTGATAGAAATATTGGAATATTTTCTGGTTTCGATGCTTTAATGGGATCATTGAGCTTGAAAACCTCAATCCAAGAAAGTTTTGAGATCCGAGATTGAGAATAGACAAACCTATGACAAGGAATACTGATAGAAATATTGGAATATTTTCTGGTTTCGATGCTTTATTGGGATCATTGAGCTTGAAAACCTCAATCCAAGAAAGTTTTGAGATCCGAGATTGTGAATAGACAAACCTATGACAAGGAATACTGATAGAAATATTGGAATATTTTCTATTTTTGATGCTTTATTGGGATCATTGAGCCTGAAAACCTCAATCCAAGAAAGTTTTGAGATCGGAGATTGTGAATAGGCAAACCTGTGACAAGGAATACTGATAGAAATATTTGAATATTTTCTGGTTTCGATGTTTTATTGGGATCATTTAGTTTGAAAACCTCAATCCAAGAAAGTTTTGGGATCCGAGATTGTGAATAGACAAACCTGTGACATGGAATACTGATTGAAACATTGGACTTGTTTCTGATTTTGATGCTTTATTGGGATCATTGAGCTTGAAAACCTCAATCCAAGAAAGTTTTGGGATCGGAGATTGTTAATGGACAAACCTATGACAAGGAATACTGATTGAAACATTGGACTAGTTTCTGGTTTTGATGCTTTATTGGGATCATTGAGCTTGAAAACCTCAATCCAAGAAAGTTTTGGGATCGGAGATTGTTAATGGACAAACCTGTGACAAGGAATACTGATTGAAAAAATGAAATATTTTGTGGTTTTGATACTTTATTGGGATCATTGAGCTTGAAAACCTCAATCCAAGAAAGTTTTGAGATCGGAGATTGTGAATAGACAAACCTGTGACAAGGAATACTGATTGAAACATTGGACTAGTTTCTGGTTTTGATGCTTTATTGGGATCATTGAGCTTGAAAACCTCAATCCAAGAAAGTTTTGGGATCGGAGATTGTTAATGGACAAACCTGTGACAAGGAATACTGATTGAAAAAATGAAATATTTTGTGGTTTTGATACTTTATTGGGATCATTGAGCTTGAAAACCTCAATCCAAGAAAGTTTTGAGATCGGAGATTGTGAATAGACAAACCTATGACAAGGAATACTGAAAGAAATATTGGAATATTTTCTGGTCTTGATGCTTTATTGGGATCATTGAGCTTGAAAACCTCAATCCAAGAAAGTTTTGAGATCGGAGATTGTGAATAGACAAACCTGTGACAAGGAATACTAATAGAAATATTGGAATATTTTCTGGTTTTGATGCTTTATTGGGATCATTGAGCTTGAAAACCTCAATCCAAGAAAGTTTTGGGATCGGAGATTGTTAATGGACAAACCTGTGACAAGGAATACTGATAGAAATATTGGAATATTTTGTGGTTTTGATGCTTTATTGGGATCATTGAGCTTGAAAACCTCAATCCAAGAAAGTTTTGAGATCCGAGATTGTGAATAGACAAACCTGTGACGAGGAATACTGATTGAAACAATGGACAAGTTTCTGGTTTTGATGCTTTATTGGGATCATTGAGCTTGAAAACCTCAATCCAAGAAAGTTTTGGGATCGGAGATTGTTAATGGACAAACCTGTGACAAGGAATACTGATTGAAAAAATGAAATATTTTGTGGTTTTGATACTTTATTGGGATCATTGAGCTTGAAAACCTCAATCCAAGAAAGTTTTGAGATCGGAGATTGTGAATAGACAAACCTGTGACATGGAATACTGATTGAAACATTGGACTTGTTTCTGATTTTGATGCTTTATTGGGATCATTGAGCTTGAAAACCTCAATCCAAGAAAGTTTTGGGATCGGAGATTGTTAATGGACAAACCTATGACAAGGAATACTGATTGAAAAAATGAAATATGTTCTGGTTTTGATACTTTATTGGGATCATTGAGCTTGAAAACCTCAATCCAAGAAAGTTTTGAGATCGGAGATTGTGAATAGACAAACCTATGACAAGGAATACTGAAAGAAATATTGGAATATTTTCTGGTCTTGATGCTTTATTGGGATCATTGAGCTTGAAAACCTCAATCCAAGAAAGTTTTGAGATCGGAGATTGTGAATAGACAAACCTGTGACAAGGAATACTAATAGAAATATTGGAATATTTTCTGGTTTTGATGCTTTATTGGGATCATTGAGCTTGAAAACCTCAATCCAAGAAAGTTTTGGGATCGGAGATTGTTAATGGACAAACCTGTGACAAGGAATACTGATAGAAATATTGGAATATTTTGTGGTTTTGATGCTTTATTGGGATCATTGAGCTTGAAAACCTCAATCCAAGAAAGTTTTGAGATCCGAGATTGTGAATAGACAAACCTGTGACGAGGAATACTGATTGAAACAATGGACAAGTTTCTGGTTTTGATGCTTTATTGGGATCATTGAGCTTGAAAACCTCAATCCAAGAAAGTTTTGGGATCGGAGATTGTTAATGGACAAACCTATGACAAGGAATACTGATAGAAATATTGGAATATTTTCTGGTTTCGATGCTTTATTGGGATCATTGAGCTTGAAAACCTCAATCCAAGAAAGTTTTGGGATCGGAGATTGTGAATAGACAAACCTGTGACAAGGAATACTGATAGAAATATTGGAATATTTTCTGGTTTCGATGCTTTATTGGGATCATTGAGCTTGAAAACCTCAATCCAAGAAAGTTTTGAGATCCGAGATTGTGAATAGACAAACCTGTGACAAGGAATACTGATAGAAATATTGGAATATTTTCTGGTTTCGATGCTTTATTGGGATCATTGAGCTTGAAAACCTCAATCCAAGAAAGTTTTGAGATCGGAGATTGTGAATAGACAAACCTGTGACAAGGAATACTGATAGAAATATTGGAATATTTTCTGGTTTCGATGCCTTATTGGGATCATTGAGCTTGAAAACCTCAATCCAAGAAAGTTTTGGGATCGGAGATTGTAAATGGAAAAACCTGTGTCAAGGAATACTGATTGAAACAATGCAATATTTTCTGGTTTTGATACTTTATTGGGAACATTGAGCTTGAAAACCTTAATCCAAGAAAGTTTTGAGATCCGAGATTGTGAATAGACAAACCTGTGACAAGGAATACTGATAGAAATATTGGAATATTTTCTGGTTTTGATGGTTTATTCTGATCATTGAACTTGAAAACCACAATCCAAGAAAGTTTTGAGATCGGAGATTGTAAACATTGAGTTTGAAAACCTCAATCCAAAAAAAGTTTTGAGATAGAAGATTGTGAATAGACAAAGCTGTGACAAGGGATACTGATTGAACCTTTGGAATATTTTCTGGTTGGTCTGTAAGATTACACTAGACATGCCTGAAAGACGGCATGATATGTGTCTGAAAGATGGCACTAGGTATGTCTGAAAGATGACATCAGGAGTGTCTGAAAGATGACACTTGATATGTCTGACAGATGGCATGAAATGTGTCTGAAAGATGACACTCGATATGTCTGAAAGATGACATCATATGTGTCTGAAAGATGACACTTGATATGCCTGAAAGATGGCATGAGATATGTCTGAAAGATGGCATGAAATGTGTCTGAAAGATGACATCATATGTGTCTGAAAGATGACACTTGATATGCCTGAAAGATGGCATGAGATGTGTTTGAAAGATGGCACTGCGTATGTCTGAAAGATGACATCAGAGGTGTCTGAAAGAAGGCACTTGATATGTTTGTAAGTTGACATCAGAGGTGTCTTAAACATGACACTTGATATGCCTGAAAGATGGCATGAGATGTGTCTGAAAGATGGCACTTGGTGTGTCTGAAAGATGGCACTTGGTATGTCTGGAAGATGACACTCAATATGTCTGAAAGATGACATCAGATGTGTCTGAAAGATAACACTTGATATGCCTGAAAGATGGCATGAAATGCGTCTGAAAGATGACACTCGATATGTCTGAAAGATGACATCAGATGTGTCTGAAAGAAGGCACTTGATATGCCTGAAAGATGGCAAGAAATGTGTCTGAAAGATGACACTCGATATGTTTGTAAGATGACATCAGAGGTGTCTGAAATATGACACTTGATATGCCTGAAAGATGGCATAAGATGTGTCTGAAAGATGACACTTGGTATGTCTGAAAGATGGCACTTGGTATGTCTGAAAGATGACACTCGATATGTCTGAAAGATGACATCAGATGTGTCTGAAAGATAACACTTGATATGCCTGAAAGATGGCATGAAGTGCGTCTGAAAGATGACACTCGATATGTCTGAAAGATGACATCAGATGTGTCTGAAAGGTGATACTTGATATGCTTGAAAGATGGCATGAGATGTGTCTGAAAGATGAAACTAGGTATGTCTTAAAGATGACATCAGATGTGTCTGAAAGATGACACTTGATATGTCTGAAAGATGGCATGAGATGTATCTGAAAGATGGCACTAGGTATGTCTGAAAGCTGACATCAGATGTGTCTGAAAAATGCCACTTAGTATGTCTGAAAAGATGACATAAGATGTGTCTGAAAGATGGCACAAGGTATGTCTGAAAGATAACATCAGATGTTTCTGAAAGATGCCACTAAATATGTCTGAAAGATGACATCAGATGTGTCTGAAAAATGATACTAGATGTGTCTGAAAGACCACATGAGATGTGTCTAAAAGATGGAATTAGGTATGTCTGAAAGATGACGTCAGATGTGTCTGAAAGATGATACTTAGTATGTCTGAAAAGATGACGTGAGATGTGTCTGAAAGATGGCACAAGGTATGTTTGAAAGATAACATCTAATATACGAGTGAGCGTATAAGATGATACTTTTTCATACGAATATTCGTTTTTGAGGCTGAGAATTACCACTTTGAAATTTTCGAGCCACATATCAAACATGGCTGCCGATGCTGATGATGCCATAAATAGCCTTAATTGCTATTTTGAAGTGTCTGATAATCGTCGTCAGAAGAAATAATGAAACTCAGTTACTATTATTCCGTGAAAGATAACATAATTAGGTTATAATATAAAAAGAATCGAATACATTCCATGATATATTTATGTTTTGATAATATAATGTTAATGTACAGTAAACATTCGGTTGATGCTAGCGGTTTAACTACAAGTCTGGTAAGTGCAGAAAAAAAAACAGTTATCGCACCTCTAAACTTGAAATTAGTGCGCCATATTGGCCCTAATGAATACTTGAATCAAAATCATGTTCATTTAACATCAATTCATGAGTTACTGACATCTGTCAGATGTTGCAATTTTTGAATGTTGTTCGTCAAGTGAAACGTAAACATGCTGTAGTTATGGAATGTCCACTGTATCTTTGGTAGCCTTGTAGGCCACATCCAATAAGCTTTAACCAAGATTTAAGTTCTGTTATGTAAACATATTGGCTATGCTAACGGTAAGCCTATGGTCAGTTCTCGGTAAGTGCTTAAACATTTTTAGTGTTTCTAGCGTGTCACGAACGATTCCGAGATTTAAATTCGCGACTACGAAGGTTGATGGTCGATTTGTCCCATCGGTTGATGGTAAACACTCTTTCTTCCTACGGAGTTTCTTATAGGCGTATGAGTTAAGAAAAAAAGAACAAAAAATCTCCTCTCCTTCACTATTTTACAGAAAACCGCAAACAAAATTATCAGCTTCTAAGTCCCCAATTAAGAGCAGTACTTGTGATAGAACTTGTCGGGAATTTGAGCAACTTTAAAAAACATCCCTCATTCCGGAAATCAAATCAACGGCAAACATAAAAACTTACTTGGTTGCATCCAAGTTTTGTTCAAGCTTCTGCATTTAGGTTACTTATGCTTTCAACTTCCTTTCCTCCTCTTGCATCTGGTGTGGTAGGCAGCCATTTTCAATTTCAATAATTTCCATCACTAAATTTCACAATAATTGTTATCACTGCACTACCGACTGTGCCATTGTCGGGTCTCTCTCAAAAATAATAAATAAACACGAACACAAGTTATTTTTCTTCCGAACACTATATTTTAACATTTATTTTTTTCGTTTGTTTTTCACACCCGGTCAGATCGAACACTTCCATTTTCCATCTCAATAGTCACCAAACTGACGCCTGTCGCCCGTGCTCTTTGCTTATTCGACGCCCTCGTTTCTCGCAAGGGAGATGGATTCTCCAAAATATGCACTCTAAAATCACTATAAGTATCTGTTTTGGCAAACACGGAAAGAATTCTTTAATCCATTTTTGTGGAACATATTTATTTTAGTATTTGGATATTTTGGATCTTTAAGTAATGTTTTATTTTAAATTGCAAATCAAATTATCATTTAATACGGATATCTTATTCCTACATCAAAGTATCTGTTTTGGCAAACACGGAAAGAATTCTTTAATCCATTTTTGTGGAACATATTTATTTTAGTATTTGGATATTTTGGATCTTTAAGTAATGTTTTATTTTAAATTGCAAATCAAATTATCATTTAATACGGATATCTTATTCCTACAAGTATTACTCACATTTGAGTAAGCGCTGTACAACTCACACTCACTCGTGAGTATTGACGTGCATTTACTCACTCACGAGTATGCTTTACTCATATTCATAGGTAATATAAAATTTATCAAAAGGCTTGGAATCCTATCAAACATTAAAATGGTATGTTTTATTGGGGCGAATGTATTGAATCAGTAGACAAGGTTGCTTGTCAATAATTCTAGTGTTATTTTTTTTTTTAATCTAGTGAATTGTAACTTACTGCTAGTTCTAAGCGCTCCGTTAAGGGCGGTCCTGAAGAGGTACCCTTTGAGCCCAACAGGGCGTGAGGACGTGAGGGCTTTTGTTTGAACTTAAACCTCTTGTAGACAGAGATCAATCCCCTGAAATGGCTGTCATCCACATATAACCGGCGTGAAGCCAAAAATTTGGTGCAGGACGTGGTGCTGATTTGAATGGGCGGTTGCATTAAGGACAAACGTCTTGAATCCCCGCTTCAACAGTGCATCAAAACTTCAACCGCACAAATCTCAAGAAGCAAGCTTCAAACAACAATGCATTTTATTATTCTGTTCTTGCTCACTTGTAATAAGCTTAAAATAAGAAGATCAGGTGCGCTGGTTTTGTTTACGAAGAGATTTGTGCACTCAAAATCGTGAGTAGGTGCCAAAGTCGGCCATTGTGGCGGCCATTTTGGGATTCTAACAAGTCTGTCCTTAAGCTGAAAACAGTGATTTTTTTCTGTTAGTGCAGGCGTGACATTCACATATAATTGAGTTCAGCGTTGTTTTAAATGGATGAAGTGTATTTTCATGCTTGTGCGTCTTGTAAATTTAACAAAGAACACTAAACGCATTGAACAAAATTTGTGTGTGTGACACCCCACCAAAAGCGGCGGCTTCAAGAGCTTACGCTTTCTTCAGGGGGTTGGCAAAGATAGCAATTAAGAAAAAGTAATTTTACGGAATCGTGTCTGTGCTCGATTGGTAGCCGATTTGACAGTTCGATAGCAGCAGACTAGCGTTTAAGGCGAAACTGGATCCATTTCCTCACTTTTTGGTTTTTCGATTTTTAATAAAATAACGAAGCAATGTTTTCAAAATCGGTTTTCATACACATGTAGAGTATGGATCAAGGTATCTCCTGAATTTTTCCCTGGTGGAAAAAGTTTTTCGTTTTTGCAGAAACCATTTTTAAACAAAATTGCACAAAAAAATGGGTTCTGCAAAAACGAAAAACTTTTTCCACCAGGGAAAAATTCAGGAGATACTTTGATCCATACTCTACATGTGTACGAAAACCGATTTTGAAAATATTGCTTCGTTATTTTATTAAAAATCAAAAACCAAAAAAATGAGGATGAAATGAATGAAATGCTTCCAGTTTCGCCTTAATGACCTGCTGTAAAGGCGCATATAGTGCTGAATTAATACCATTTTAGCTGCTTATTGGTTACCTGGTTGTGATTACTGGCCATGTTACTGGTAGTAATTTTCTCGGCAGTTTTATTTTTCTTTATAGGTCCAAGGCTCGTATAATTAGGGTGATCCAACTTTATAATAAAAAAAACTAAGACTTGAAAAAGTTCATGAGATTCTTTCAGAATATGTTTGTCACCCATAAGTTCCAATAAAGTTTTGTTCCAATTCTATCAAGTCTAAGCACTTTTTTATGACACATCCAGCAATAGGGCACAAAGTTGTACCTGATTCTAGCAAAAAATTGCTTAAAAATCAACAATTCGTTTTGTTGGTTTTTGCTTTGCTGGGTGCGTTAGTGTGTGAGTTTCATGTTCGAAAGTAGAGCACTCAAGTAAATTTACTAAGTTTTGTAAATTTTAAATTATAAACTGATCAAGTATTTAGCATGAGGAAAAACGTTACTTTTCCTTACGGAATAATAGAACGGACTATTTATCCGCGCTGAAAAACTACAGCACTTTTAGATTTACAAGGGAGGCATTACCAGTGAAAAACTTTCTTCCTTACTTGCCTGCTCAAGTAATTTTGAAGCGAAACCACAATTTGGCCATTACATAACCTATCTTTTTGCACAGTAATGGAAACTAGCCATATGGGAAAAACGATCAAATGTATGCAGAAAAGAAAAGTTTTAAATGTTTGGACCTAGGAGATGCTGTAATTGACCCTACCATTTTTATTTGAAGGTAGGTAAATATATGCCAAACATCTTTATTGAATACCGTAAAGTGACCCGACGTATGCGAAAAAAGTTATACCCTTAACAAAGTGTGGCGAAATATAGGAATTTTCTAGTTGATGATATTGCTTTGCATGCGTAGGTAAACAATAAGAGGTTTTAGCTTATGGTGCCAAAGCTCTCGAGCAGATCCACCTTTCCTCGAAAACTGTGCCTAGTATATAAATAATCACCATTACAGCACAGAACAAACGAAAACATCATTTCAAACCAACAAAAATAACTTACTCACTAAACTCACCGTGAGTAAAATGAGTAACTCACGCGTGAGTAATGACGTCATACTCTCGCGTGAGTATTACTCACTTGTGAGTAATACTCACGCGAGAGTATGACGTCATTACTCACGCGTGAGTATACTCATACGCGAGTAACTCACAGCGTGAGCATTACTCACAAATGAGTAAGGTGAGTGAGTATTTTTTACTCGCGAGCATGAGTTTCGCAACACTGCCGATCTGTGCCAGATTTAACGGAGCTACTTCCAGAACAGGGTACTGGTGTATGAGGCCAACGAAGGGAAGAGGTCTATAGAAGTAACGGCAGGTGTTCCACAAGGGTCCATACTCGGACCAACGCTCTGGAATGTACAACGGCGTACTGTCGTTAAAAGGACAACGGCGTACTGTCGTACAAAAGGAGTCGTCATTGTAGGCTTCGCAGACGACGTCGTGTTGACGGTAATGGGAGATACGCTTGAAGAAGTAGAAATGCTGGCGACGGAATCAATGTCCACTGTTGAAAGATGGATGACTGGGGTCAAGCTACAGAAAACGGAGGTGATTCTGGTCAGCAACTATAAAGCAGCCCAAACGAAGGAGATCGTAGTCGGAGAGCACGTAATCACATCGAAACGAGCTTTGAAGCATCTAGGAGTGATGGTCGATGATCGACTCAACTTCAACGAGTACGTCGACTATGCCTGCGGGAAGGCTGTCAATGCTATAGCGACGATCATGCCGAACGTCGGGGGACCACGAAGTAGTAAGAGGCGTCTTCTGGCGAGCGTAGCAGGCTCAATACTCAGGTATGGTGCCCCATCATGGGCTGAAGCACTAAGTACGAAGCGGAATCGAAGAGCGCTAGGCAGCGCATTCCGACTCATGGCCACTCGGGTCGCGAGCACGTACATAACCATTTCGACGGAGGCAGAATGTGCTATCGCGGGAATGATGCCCATTTGCATCACCATCGCCGAAGACGTGGAATGCTACCAAAACAGAAGTACCAGGAGCGTAAGAGATATCGTCAGAGTGAATCCCATATAACATGGGACAATTATGAGTAGAACGGCAGTTTACTGGACTTGTCAATCTTAGAATATGGATACATGTTCCTCCCTAGGAAACCTCAGCTCAACGGATATTCCTATTGCTGGGTTTTTGGGTTCACTGTGTTTGTCCGCATGTGCTTCTAAGGGGAACCTATTCCACAAAACCAATCCCAAGATGAGCTCATTGGAAAATAATCATTTTATGTTGGATCATTTAGTAATTTTGAACTAATTTCAAGTAAATCTGGTCCGTTTCACAATCTTCTTCCTTTTCTTCTTTTTCTGTATGGCTCTACGTTTCCACTGGAACTTGGCCTGCCTTACTCCAACTTAGTGTTCTCTGAGCATTTCCACAGTTTTTAACTGGAGGTTTTCTTCGCCAGCCATTGCATGAATTAGTATATTGTGGGACAAGTACAATGATACACTATGCCCAGGGTGTCGAGAAAATTGTCCCGACCGGGACGGGAATCGAACCCGCCGTTTCCGGATTGACGATCCATAGCCTTTACCACTAGACTAACTGGAGACCCAATCCGTTTCACAATCTGGTTCCCAAAAAAAAACAGCAACAGTCAGCGTTGTGACCTAGTTCGCAGCGAGTGCACATCAAAATCATTCCAAACGGCCTTCCAATCAAAAGAATTCGTTTCATGCATCCGTTTTCCGGTGCAGCACCTGTGATCAAACAGACACAGAAAAAATCTCACCAATCGCCTCCGCTCGTGGTATCTGGAAGGAGTGTACACGCGCGAGCGCTCATTCCCTGCCCAGATGTTGATCATAAAATAGATGATTTAATTGACCAGTTTGTGTCAATCGGGGATACTTCCCGGTGACACCTTTCGGTGCAGGTTATTTGCATATTTGCTGTTTGAAGTTACTGGGTTTTCCGCATTTCTTTCGTTTCGTTTGGCTTGTATTTGGGATTGGTTAGAGTTGTCAAAAAGTGAATTTGCATTTCTGCTCGGAAACGTTTGTGAATATGATGTTTTGACTCTGGTTGGAAAGTGAAAGAAATCGGTTTGACACAGTGAAGTGCATCAGGTGTAGGCATAACGTGTACAGTGAAAGTTTTTGTTCAGCGAATTCTTCACAGTTTCCCAACACCCATCAAAGGTTGATCAGTTGCGGTAGAAGAATGTCATCGTTTGCCAGTGGTTATTTAGTCAAACCAATCAAAACAGGTAGTTTCTCCCACAACTTACACATGCATTGCCGTTAGGCACATGTGCTTTTGCACTTACTGCGGCTTCCCTTTGGGGGTAGGTGGCTATGCTGTAATAATAGGCCCTAAACGTGCCATCGTCCGACCGATCTTTGCAATGGAAACAGTCGTCCGGGTTTGATTTATTGCCCATAGTCAAGTCGATCGCATCTCGTAAAATAAGGGTTTACAGCTCGTCGGACACTTCGGTAGCCGGCTGCCGTTGTTGTTGCTGTTGTTGGCTCACTCGATTGAACAACTTGCCTAACTGCCAGCTACACTGACTAGCCAACTCTGTAGGGCCCGGGTGAATTATGACCCTTTCCAACTACGTTAGACCGAACCTAATTGCAACATCTGTACGGTTAGATTGCATCATTTGGTTTGCACAAGACAATATGTAGGAAGAGTATGGGTAGCCTTCTTAATCCTATGCCCATATGTTTATCATATTATGAAAACAAACGAATAATGTATTGATTGTTTCTGATCTTCTTGTTATCATGCGTGCTTATTACCAACAAACAGATATACAAACATTAGAAATAGAAGAATAACTCCTAATAAATTGATTAAATAGGTTAAAAATGGGTGTACTTTGCTTAAAAAGGGTACCGTGTATCTACTTGTATGACGCATAAAGGGCTGGTCAATTTTGTTTAAGCAAAATAAAATGCAGTTGTTGCATCATTGCAAGCCCATTCTAATTCACCTGAGCTTCTATATGAATTTTGATGTAATCTCTCTAAACAACACCAAGTAACATTTTTGGCTATGAGAAGGTTTTGAAGTTGTTTTGAAGCCAAAACTTGCCATTACAAGCAGCACTTCAGCAAACATCTGAAACGCGAGGAAAACGTAGGCATTAAGGCAACAAAGGGAACGACTGCGTCAGTGCAGCAGAAGACGGAAATCCAACTCTCTAGCAACTGCCTAAGATGGTACCATAGCTGAACTCATCAAGATGGGCCCAGAAGAGATGGCCACCATCAGTTGATAGGCATGATCTGAGAAACCTAAAAGCTACTGGAGTAGGGGAAGAAGAGCTACCATTTGGAATGTGAGAACTTCCGAGCGATTATCATTTTGAATGCCACCTACAAAGTACTATCCCAGATCATCAAGCCAGAAGTAATCTAGCCGGCTTCATCAACGGAAAATCCTCCGGGAATGCGGTGTCACAACATATCACTGTTTATCGATTTCAGGGCGACATAAGACAATATCGACCACACAGAGGAATGGATGGATAGTAGACCTGTTCACTTTTTTTGACCTACCCGTGTCACATCAAATTATCAATCCACATGCAAAAACAAGTCTTCAGTCCAAAATTGAGCCAAATTGATAAAGGTTTAGAGGTGTATCAAATCGATTTTGTGTTTTTTCGAGCATTTTCACGAAAATGTACTCCAATATCCAGAAAGGACATCGGCGAACTGCACCGAAAAGGTACAGAAAACACCGTTAAAATATAGTTGGAACAATACTCTACAACTTTGCCGAAGTTACTACGGTGTTTAAATTGCTTATTTCAAAGTTATTCAACAGTTTTCGTTAAAAAAAATACAATATTTTTACGGTTTTTCATGTAAAAGTCATGTAATTTTACATTGTTTTAAGTGACTAATTTAATTAGCTATTGCTCCTCTGTGTTACGAACATTTCGTCCATACATCATTTTAGTGTAGGAATTCGTTTTCATTGACTAATTATCAAAAGTATGTCACGTTGATACTAAAAATCGCATAGAGTTGCCAGCACAAAATTAAACAAAGTTACCCATGATTGAAACGTCATTACATTTCTTTGTCGCATCTGCATCAGTTTCAATTTGGTGTAGATGATTGAGCATGAGCCTGCCGATTCAAAGATTCAAGGTTCGAGCCCTGGAATAGGATTTTTTGCGTCTCGATCCAGCTATAAGTTAATGAGACTACACTCTGCATCTCATTGCAATTTGGCATCATAGCATAGTTTCGAAACCGTAGAGTGCATAGTAAGAATGAAGTTTCCCTTCATCGTGTAGTTGTGCTGATTTGTGGGTAGATAGATAACAAGTAAGCTCCACCCACAGTTGTCTAATGTTGGATCCAGAAGCAGTTCCATCATCGTATTGAATTGTTTTAGCTAAATTAATCGGTATCAAACAGATGTCCAATATTTCGTCCAGCTGATCTCGTCGGCACGATTTCTTGTCAACGAGTAAACTAAATATCTAGCTAGTCCTGGAATGGGCTTAATTGGCAGGTCCCGATCATCATTATTTGGGAGATTGCGTGTAAGTCATGGGCCATGACTCATGGCAGATTCATCATCCTAACTGCTACAAAGAAAGAAAAAAAAGTTTATTATGTATTTGAGCTTGAACCTGGGACCTTCTGATCCGCAGGCTCGAGCCTTATCATCTGCGCCATTTCTGATACTTGAATCGAAAGACATTAGAATACGATGGCATGACGTCTTAATCATGGGTAACTTTGTTTTAATTCATGCTGGCAACTCTACGCGATTTTTAGTATCAACGTGACATACTTTTGATAATTAGTCAATGAAAACGAATTCCTACACAAAAACGATGTATTAACGAAATGTTCGTTACACAAAGGAGTAATCGCTAATTAATTTAGTCACGTAAAATAATGCAAAATTACACAACTTTTATATGTAAAATCGTAAAAATATCGTGTTTTTTTTGTGATTTTTTGACTAAAATTGTTGAATAACTTCGCAATACGCAATTTAAACACCGTAGTGTCTTCGGCAAAGTTGTAGAGTATTGTTCCAACTATATCCTAACGGTATCTCCGGCATCTTTTCGGAGCAATTTTGTAAATTTCTGAGTAAATTTCTGTAAAAACGGCTGAAAAAACACAAAATTGATTTGATACACCTTTAAATCTTCATCAATTTGGCTCAATTTTGGACTGAAGACTTGGTTTTGTATGTGGATTGATAATTTGATGTGTCACGGAGAATCGGAGAAAAAAAGTTTCAAAGTGAACAGGTCTAATGGATAGCCATGGACGAAAACGGTTTTCCTGGGAAGCTGACCAGACTGATTCAAGGCATACCTAGGCAATGAAGAACGGTGTGCAAAACTGCGTAAGAAATTCAAGTAGCTATCTAGTTCAATCAGACCTCGACAGGAAATGCGAGAAAGTATCGGACTCCCATACCTGCTCTGCAACCCAGAGAAATCCGTGCACGTTTTTATGAAGGAAGCTTCGGAGAAGTATAAGGAAATACAGTTCGATCCACCTCTGTAGAGTTTCCTAATAAAATCTCTTGAGAAATGTAAAGGAATGCATTGTGGAAATAGTCTGCGTGGTATATGAGTGGCCCTTTGACGAAAATCCTGAAGGAGTTTCTATGGAAATATATGAAAGATTATCGGGAGGAATCCCTGAAGCAATCTCCTTATTTAATTTCTACAGTTATCGTAATCTGTAGAGAACTTCTGCTGGGATTACTGAAACAAATCATGCAAGAATCTGTAGAGGAATTCATACATGTATTTTTGAAAAAATAAAAAAAAATACTTTAAAAGATTTCTGATAAAATTTCCAATGCCGGGGCCCGTGGCGTAGTGGCTACACGTTTGCTTCATAAGCAGATGGTCATGGGTTCAAACCCAGCCCCGGCACTTTTATCAGTTGCTCTTTCCCCCTGAGAGCAGCTGACACTGACCCTCTTATGAGAACATGGCTCAAATGAACCCGGATACTTGGACATCGGCAAACGGCAACCCATAATGGACCCCCAATCGGACTGGAAACAGGAACATCCTCGTGCTCATGATAGGGTAGAAAGTGTAAGCAGCGCAACGGCAACCAGTTAGATGTAGTTCAATTAGAAATAGAATACATTTAGGCGCTGTACAAAGTGTATGTACACTGTACACAGCTTCCAATTGGAATCGCTCACGCAGTGCCCTAGTGGACAATAGAGCTGTAAATTAGGTTAAGTGATTAAGAATAAAAAAAAATGCTCACTAGCATTTCAGCTTCTAGCTTCTAGCTTCTGGTTTCTAGCTTCTAGCTTCTAGCTTCTGGTTTCTAGCTTCTAGCTTCTAGCTTCTAGCTTCTAGCTTCTAGCTTCTAGCTTCTAGCTTCTAGCTTCTAGCTTCTAGCTTCTAGCTTCTAGCTTCTAGCTTCTAGCTTCTAGCTTCTAGCTTCTAGCTTCTAGCTTCTAGCTTCTAGCTTCTAGCTTCTAGCTTCTAGCTTCTAGCTTCTAGCTTCTAGCTTCTAGCTTCTAGCTTCTAGCTTCTAGCTTCTAGCTTCTAGCTTCAATCATTGAATTGATCATGAGAGAGCATTTAAAAACAAAAGAACATGTGTGTTGCTTGGAGATGTAGTGAGGGGTGTTTGTGTCAGAAGGAAGTAGTTAGTTGCAGAAACGAGCAGAATGTACCAGCTCGGACAATGACCTGTTAATAGGCCAGTAAAAGAACTGAAATCTCTTTTAGAAAGTTCTAAAATTTTGCGAGTGTTTGGAACGTTCGGCTTTATAAATGGTTCTGGTCCTAATAGGACTCCTGTGAATTGATGAGACGATCCAAGTCTTGCTAACATATCGGCATATTCGTTTCCTTCAATTCTACAGTGCCCTGGATCCCAAAATAGCTTTACCTGATTGCGACAAGCTAATTATTGAAGTGATTGAATACACTCTCAAACATGTTTAGAAGTGCATTTTGCTGATTTCAAAGCATTGAGAGCTGCTTGGCTATCAGACATCATGCAAAATGTTGAATGTCTGTAGTTTCTGCGTAAGCAAATATTACTGCATTCTAAAATCGCCTGAATTTCAGCCTGAAAAACTGTAGGCCATTTGCCCATAGGAATATGTTGATCCCGGGGCCAGTCACTCCTGCGCCTACTTGATCGTTCAATTTCGAACCATCAGTATAAAATACGATTGATCCTGGGTGTAGTTCTGGGCCACCATTTGTCCACAGATTATTAACGATTAGAGAGTCGATACTAATTGTTTTCAGAATACTGAGATGCCCTCTCTGGTCACCATCAAATAGTTGTACAGTTCTTTTGAGCTTCAATACACTCTTTGCAGCTTCTAATTGTACAACTTGATGCAGTGGAAGGAGGTGAAGTAAAGTGTCAAGCGCTTTAGATGGTGTACTTCGCATTGCACCAGTAATTGAAAAAGTAGCTAATCTTTGAAGTTTTTCAAGCTTTTTTGTGCTAATCTTTCATTTGTTTTAGGCCACCAGACCAGTGACGCATAGGTAACTCTGGGTCTCACAATTGCCGAGTAAATCCAGTGGATCATTTTCGGTTTCAATCGCCATTTTTTACCAAAAGTTTTTTTACTGATCCATGGAGCACTTGTATAGCTTTACCAACTACCTGCTCAAGATGTAAATTCCAATTAAGTTTGCTGTCTAGATATACTTCAAGATACTTGACTGTATTTGAAAGTTCAAATAGGTTCCTTTCTATTTCAAATTAGTAATTGATAATTTTCTCCGTCGTGTAAACGGTACGATCGTGGTTTTAGAAGGATTTATGCTCAATCCTTCCTTATCGCACCACGAGGAGACAATATTTAATGCAGTTTGCATTCTGTTAGTGATAACGTTGTCATATTTACCACGAACTAATATGACTATGTCATCAGCGAAGCCAATTATTTCGAAGCCCTGTGCTTCCAGTTTTTTGAGGCGATCATCGACTATCAAAGACCACAATAGAGGTGATATCACGCCTCCTTGTGAGCTCCCTTTAACAGCTGTAACGGTAATAAATGAGCTGCCAAGGTTAGATGATATCTCTTTTTTTGATAACATTTCTCCGATCCAATCAACAATGCATCTGTCAAAAATGTGTCTTGACATAGCATTCCTCATTGAATCGTAAGATGTGTTATCGAACGCTTCTTCAATATCAAGGAACGCAGCAAGTGAAATCTCCTTAGACTCAAAGGATCTTTCTAATTTTGTAACCCACTTTTATGAAGTGCAGTTACTGAAGATTTGCCCTTTTGATATGCAAATTGATTTTGGCTCAATGGGCTTTTTGCTAAATGTGACGATTTGATGTACTCGTCTAGTAGTTTTTCCATTATTTTCAACATAATGGACTATGAACTAATAGGTCTGAAGGATTTTGGTGATAATTTATCCTTCTTATTTGCTTTGGGAATAAAAGTGACCCGCACTTCTCGCCAATCTGTAGGAATGTAGCCTAATGATAAGCTAGATTGGAACATTTTAGTTAAAACGGGTGTTACAATTTCTTTTCCCTTCTGCAGTAGTACAGGAAAAATCCATCCCTACCAGGCGCTTTCAAGGGTTCAAAAGAATCAATCGCCCATTCGACTTTTTGTTCTGTAAAAAATTCATTGGCCAAAATACATTCATCACTCCTGATGCTTTCTATCCCTGTTGAAACATCATTATTTTGATTATATCTCCTGGTTTCATTACCAACAGTATTTTCTTTTTTCTCACTCACTCTCATAGACATACACGAGAAGGAGAAAGATAGAAGAGGGGGCAGCTTGCCTCCTCTTTCATCTCGCTCTTTCTCGTGTATGTTTAGGAGAGTGAGTAAGAAAAAAGAAAAAGCTGGCTCCGCCAATGATGTGATGCAAATGTATTTTGGTCTTCAGTTGAAACAAGAATAGAACACGGGAAATGTGTGCTCATGATGGTTTCTAAAATTTCGTCTGCACTCTTAGTTAAAGAACCATCTTCTTTCCTAAGAGTTCCTAAACCTAATAAATGATCTTTGGCGAGGACTTTTTGCAGTCTAGCAGCAATTGGAGTGCTTTAAATGTTTTCAAACGTGTGCCTCCAATTTATCCTCTTTGACCTTCTAATTTCTTTGTTATAAAGAGTGAGGGATTCTCTGTATTGATCCCACTGTTGCGTTCTTTTAGCCCGGTTGAAAAGTTCGGAGGTTTCCTTCGGGGTTTCCTTCGAAGTTTTTTTTTTTTTTAATTTAGCTTTCCACCAAGGAACGTCTCTATTTGAAGAGTGTTCTTTGGCAGTGCAACTGTTCTGAAAGGCTTGTTTGATCAAGCTAGAAAGCGTCGAAGCGCTTTCTTCAAGTTCATGACGAAAATTTGGATGGTTATTCAATATACTCATACCGTTTATCAATTTTGATGTGTAAACCTCCTAGTTTGTTTTCCTGGGATTTCTTGTGATTTCTATGAGTTAATTACCAGCCTCATATTCAAACAATATTTGCTTATGAGAAAGAAATTTCGTCTGACACATGCCAATTACTGATTCTTTCTGAAAATGTAAGACTACACAACGTTAAATCTAGAACTTCTTGCCTAATTGCATTTGTAAAAGTAGGTTTATCGCCTCTGTTACATATGTCGATTTCATTTTTAGAGATGAAATCTAAGAGGTGTTCGCCTCTAGTATTGATGTTTGTGCTTGCCCATATTGTGTGATAAGCATTTGCATCGCATCCAATAACGAAAGCTTTATTGTGCTTTCTGCAGTATGAGACAAAAGTTCCTATTTCTGGAGGAGGTACATCATCCATATCTCCCGGAAAGTATGCCGAAGCAATACAAATTTCTGTTTTTCCTTGGATTGTTGGTACCTCCCCCATGATTGCAGCTATGTTACGAGTTATAAACTGTTTAAAAGGAATTGAATTCACTCTTCCATTTACGAGAATCGCAGCTCACTGCCATTTACTATATATTAAGTTAGAAGAATTTGTAGTTATTCCGCATATCCTACCATTATTTGTCCATGGCTCCTGGATATAGCACTTTCAGTTTGCTCTCAGACAATATTTTGCAAAGTACAGCCGTTGCTCTCTTTGCGTGATGCAGATTTTCTTGAATTAACCTTATATTATTTTTATTTTGCATTTTGATCCTAGCTAGGACCCAAAATTTGTTGATTTTCTTTCCTTTTATTGCATCAAGAGAATTTGTAGTATGGCCAAGCTAAATAGGGTTTTATCGTTCTCTTTTACTCTAAATAATCCTGGGATTCTTACGTAGTGATCTATGATCATTACAATATCGCCAGTATTCTTGTAGGTTCATAGAGTTTCTGTAGCCCTACGTATGCTTTGGTCTTCTACCACTTATCAACACTAAAAGGAAATAAACAAAACAAAAAACAACACAAACAAAAAAGGGAAAAGAGAAGAAAAAAAACAACAAAATAAAAAAAAGATAAAAAAAAGTTCAAAAACACACGAGACGGATAGTTTAAAATAAATAAATAAGTATAAATAAAAATGTATAAAGCACACAGAGTAAAAAAAAAATAAAAAACCCAGATTAATCCACCTAGTGGTGATAGTGCCTTTCTCGTTGAATTATGTACTAATAATCTTTCCGTCGACGCAATCAATCTTGCCTTAGAGTCAGTGATCAGCCCCAAAATTTGGGGCCCAAATCTCTGTGTTTTGGTAACGGACGAGAAGGAGAAAATGCTCATAACAGCCATCTGGGACTGTACCACCTACGAATTTCTGAATCATGAGAATACTTTATTTAGAAATTCAAGGACATCATCGAATTGGGGCACTTATTTCTACGTTATGTTCAACGTATGGGCAGAGCCGAAAGTATCAGACCTTTAAGTTGACTGCTTGATAATCTTCACTGGAGGCTGATTCATACCAAGATGACAATAACTAGCCAGGATTTAACTTTTTCACAGATCATTTTGACAAAGTTTAATCTGCACACTTTATGCTATATTTTGTTATCATTGATTACAAGATCCATGTAAAATTTGTTATGTAGTAATTTGAATTGCCAATGTTATATCACATTCAAATATAAACCACATTACAGAGCTCGCTCTCCAGTCGCATCAAAATTTTGCGCAGTGCTTTTAGACGCAAATAAAGATTTCAAAGAATGTTCGGGCTGGTGCGCTTAAACTTTATTTTTTCCATATAACGTTGACCCATCCTACTGTAAATTTACGTCTCAGGAATCTAAAATTGTGTGATCGCTTTAGTTTTTTTTTAGGTTTTTGGTTCTCTTACACATATCCATCGCTTGCATTGATTTAGTTCACTTTCGTAATTCCGCTGAAGCACCCAATTTTGCTTCTGCAATACCACCGGTAGCCTCTTATGTAGTCTCAGTCTATTTTGTATTGCTTACGAGACCCCCGGAAATGATTCCGGAACACTACCTTATGTTCACTATGACAATGATTTTATTGCCCTTTTCCGGCTATACCAGTCGGCTAGTATGTCTGAAATAGACGTAAAAACTTGAAGTAAACGTACTTTGCCTAAAAATACTTCAAGTTTTTACGTTTATGTTCACTAGTTTATGAAAACTGTCAATTAGGTTACCCGAATTTAAAAACACTACCGGTGGTAACTTCTGTGGACTGTGCCTATTTTCTTATTATCCACGCATAAGGTTACTGACAAAGCGATTTGATACCGCAAGCATGGGTTTGATCCACTTTTATATATGTCCATTTCCAGTGGGACACTCTTAACCGGTTCCGGAAAATTTACATGGTTCATTTTTATATATGACCAATTCCGGCGGGACACCTGAAACCGGTTGTGGAACGTAATCTCAGCTGATTTTCTTAATAACCGTTCATTAGCATATCGAAAAAAACGCGATTTGATGAAGCGCATGCATGGAGTTCGGTTCCCTTCTACATTTGACCACATCCGGAGGGACACCGGGTACCGATTCCGGGACACTACTAGTTCTCCCAAGCATGGTCAGGGATATTTTTTCTTAAATGCCATTTGATGTGTAGCGAATATTTTTTTGGTTTGTTTTTGCATTCGGACACTTTCAGCGAGACACCTCGAACCGATTCCGGAACACTCTCCGTAGTTTCTAATGTGGGCTTAGCTTATTTTCTTATTGATCGTACAAGTTATCGAAAAGGCTACGATTTGATGTGTCACATGTATGAATTAGGCCACTTCCAGCGGGACATCAGGAACCGGTTCCGGGATGATACCAGTTCAGATATGATCCGAAACCGGTTCCGTAACACTACCGGTCAGATATAGTGCACGACTATTTTCCTATATACCGTTCATCAGGTTATAGAAAAAGCTGCGATTTGATGTGTCGCATGCATGGGTTTGGTTCACTTTTATATTTGGCCACTTCCAGCGGGACACCCGGAACCGATTCCGGTATGCTACCGGTTTAGATATGGTCTTAAACTATTTTCCTGTCTACCGTTCATCAGGTTATACAAAAAGCTGCGTTTTGATGTGTCGCATGCATGGGTTTGGTACACTTTTATATTTGGCCACTTCCGGCGGGATACCCGGAACCGGTTCCGGAACACTACCAGATCAGATATCAGAGACTATTTTCTTGTTTACCAATCATCAGGTTACAGAAAAAACGGTGATTTGATGTGTCGCATACATGGGTTTGTTTCACTTTTATATTTGGCCACTTCCAGCGGGACACCCGGAACCGGTTCCGGTATGCTACCGGTTTAGATATGGTCTTAGACTATTTTCCTGGCTACCGTTCATCAGGTTATACAACAAGCTGCGTTTTGATGTGTCGCATGCATGGGTTTGGTACAAATTTTATATTTGGCCACTTCCGGCGGGACACCCGGAACCGGTTCCGGAACACTACCGGTTCAGATATAGTCTGCGACTATTTTCCTGCTTACCGTTCATCAGATGAACGAAAATGCCGTGGTTTGATGGGTCGCATGCATGGGTTTGTTGCAATTTCATATCTGGTCCCTTCCTGGGCTACCGGTCCGGAACACCTAAATGGCCATAACTCCGGAACGGCTGGACCGATTCAAACCATTTTCAATAGGAAACAATGGGACAATATTCCGCGTCGATTGAAAGCTAAAGCGTTGAAATCGGATGATATTTACTATCCAAAAGTGAGGTGACATTTTTGTACACATACACACATACACACGCACACACACACACACACACACACACACACACACACACACACACACACACACACACATACATACATACACACACATACACACACACAGACATCATCGCAACTCGTTGAACTGAATCGATTGGTATATAAGACTTGGCCCTCCGGAGGTTCTATCAAGATTTCATTTTTGGAGTGAACATATAGCCTTTCGGTACACCTTGGTGCACGAGAAAGGCAAAAATAACGATATATTTTATATTGTAGTAGGAGCATTTATCCCCAGTCTCTCCTACCGTAATTAATATCCATTATCTTGGCGGTTTAGAAACTCACTTCTCACTCATCTCACTTGCACATATAATGATCACTCAACAGTTTGCAAACAAAATGAAGAGGATTCTACTGTACTCAAGTAATACCGTTTGCTATGAATTTGTGCTCCGGTGATTTGTTGAACACATAAGAAGCCACAAGCGCAGTAGATTGTGTTTTTTTTTGTCACGCGAATGCGAATAAAACAAGTAAACACCACATAAATATTCAGCACGTATTTAGCACCGTTTTTTTTCGTTCCTTCTATGCTGATGAGGAACATAACTTGCATGCAAGACAATCTTCATGCGAAAATTGATCTCACATTCTCACTCACTGAGATATTTTATTGTTTTCTCCCTAGTTCACAGACTATCACTGAGAGTTAAAAACTAATAAAACATATAATTTTCACAGCTATTCATCGTACTAAATGCAAAAATGCAATTCTTGGCATTTGATAATTTAATACACCAACCACTCGAGAATTATAATAGCCACTTTCACTGCGATTTTTATAACTTCTTCGAGCCGATACAAACCGCACTTTTGCAAGAAGCAGCAGTGTTGCCATTAGAGATGGGTAACTCACTCGCGAAACGACTCAAAGAATCGATTCGCGAAACCGAGTGAGTGAACCATGACTCTTTTCAAAAGAGTTGCGATTCTCTGATGCCAATATCAATTCCAACGAGTCACCAAAAAGTGTTAGCCTGGCTGAGCATTAAATGATAAATCAACGGAGAGCATCGCAATCTTTGCCGTTGATCATTTATTCATTCTTATATTGTGAGGCCGGACAGCAAAAGTGATTCGATTCATTGGTGTTCAATATTATGCCTCTCAAGAAAAGTCAGAATTTGGCGATTATCTGCCTCTGGCTTCTGATATAAGCGCGACAGTCACTAATCATAACAGCGTCACCAGATTTAAAAGTATATAATTCCATTATATGGGGTTTGGCAGCAAGAACACTCAGTGGAATGAGCCACTCTTGCCGTTCGTCACAAATACATTCAAAAACATCTGTCACTTCGCGAAACCCACGTGCTTTTGTTTTTGGCGGGAACACTTTTTCCACAGTGCTTTTTCTTTTGTTTTGCCTTGCGACTGTTATGCGGCGGTATGCCTTGCGAGCGTACGACCGCCGCAGGACTCTAATAAAAGATAAGCGTGACAATATATGCGTATCCAGCATTTTAGTACGTCTTGCTTAGACATTTGTGCATATTGTCAAGGCGAACCATGTGAACGGTTTTTCTTGAAAACTGTATAGAAATGTGCGAAAAGGAGTCAGCTCACACCGAAAATCGACATTTTTCTTCAAATCCTGAAATGAGTTACTGAATCGATAAAAAGAGTCGACTCTTTTTTGAGAGTGAATCGGAAGCGATTCACTTTCAAAATTGAAGCAGTTTTCCCATCTCTAGTTGCCATAGTCTGTTTTGCTTCTAAGAAGATTCGGTTAAATATTGCTTTGCCTAATTATAGATATTATTGAATTGTTTGAATTGGAGAATTTAGTTGATTTGAAATCTATTAGGGTAAGATAAGAATATTTACCAATGGATATCATTGCTTAAACTATTGAATTCATTACTCAGAACCTTGAACTACGATTTGCCCTCGATAGTATACGTGTATCTTAAAATCGATTAAGAATAAGCGGTAAGCCTAATTGAAATTCTAATATAACACTTAAATTAATATGGCAATAGGTGAAATCGGAGGAAATATCGTCGCATGTTGTGTTGTACGTGGAGAAAGTTCAGAAGCGAGAAAGAGACGGTAAATCCAATTAGAGTTTGTATGATTTGTTTCGCAGTACGGTTTCAATTGAGATCTTTTTGCAGGTGAGAAATCTCACGATAATTGAGGTGAATAGTTGAAGAACATAAGGAGTAAGAGTGCTAAATGTAAGTTTAAGCCTTAATTCTCTGTATTAATTTTCAGAAAGTTTTTAATACATTCTTCATTAAAAAACTTGGACAATCTTATTCCTAGTTGGTCGTACGCCAACAAATGGGATTACGGAAGTGTCAGGGGCGTTTCGAGGTATTTTAGGTCAGGGTCGTATCAGGAGGTATAAAGAACAACTTTAAATAAAATGGTGTTTTAGGGGCTTTTCAAAAGATATTGTGATGGAAGAGACTCTGAAACTTCCTTAAGACCCACTCGGACCCCATGTAATACACGTGAGACCTTCGAAACCCCCCGAAAACGTACCTGTAATACCTACAACACCCGTCGAAAGTCCCCTGAAACTCTCTGCAATGCTTTCGAAAACCCTCTCGAGTCGAGTCAAGTACGAGATACTGAAGACGACCTTACACTTGAGGTCGAAATACGTATCTGTCAAAGGATGCAAATTCGTAATGGAATTTAAAGGAACATAACTCGATTTTAGTTTTACTAACACTAAGTTGACGAAAAGCAGATCAAGTTCTAGTGGGAATGAAGAGCTGTCTGATTCAACCTTTTAGTCACCTATGTTAAATACATTAAATTCATTTACTAATTTGCCAATTAAGCTTTTCTTTTCAGAACAATTAAGTTGCAAATAAATATAAGAACCATTATCATTTATCGCGATTCACAATTCCACTGGGTCCCCACTATTTCCCTATACCACACTCAATCGACCTCTGGAAAGTTGGTAGCTATTTCCCAGTTCCAAACACGTCCCCGCACCGCACTGGAAACCATAACTGCTGTACCACCGATCATCGGTCATGGTCGTCGTCCACGTTGTTACAACAATGTTGCAAAACCAATCACAGTAGGAAGCTGTTATGTACGCCTGACCGCGTACTTGCTTACATGCCAAAGATGCAGAGCAGACGGCGGCCGCCGTAACCTTGCCCATCATTGCTATGCAGCAGTGCGTGCATAAAGTTACCTACGACGATCTCATCATTCAGCACTTTTAGGAATTCATCACCGCTCGCCGCCTTTGCCGCGAGAACTATTCACACCTTTCGTGCTGACGCGAGAACGAGAAGGGGAAACTGGGTGAAATGCGCCAAGTGGAATGGGGTCATTTTATGCTTTGGAATGTGTTGAACTGTTGATCTCTGTTGATTGCTGTGCAAGTCTTACTCGTTATTCCGTGACTCCTGGTGCAGACAAGTATTTTTAAAAGATGATTGGAGCTAGAATAATAAATTAATAGTTAATTTAAAAGTTGTTTTCAGATGATAAGGTTGAACCATATGACTTGGATCTAACAAGGATTTTTTCTGTTAGAAGTGAGTCACTGTAACTTTTGCACAAAAAAAAAACCTGCGCTGTCATGACTCTTCTGTAACAAGTGCGTTACTTTGGATGGGTCAGGGACTAAATCCAGGATCATCCTCGATTTACAGTGGCTATGTGACAGGATATTTTCGTAAGAACACATACTGAACATTAGAACATATAGTGAGATGGATCACTTCAACCTAGATTTCCCCTTCACTACAGTGCGGGATGCGGTGATTCGTAGAATGGGCAAGTTGTATTTCACGGTTCCACACCGCATCGCACCGTTTGCCACAGCCAGTGGAACCCTTTTGTTGCATTCATTTTCTCCAATCGCCGCTGCCGCTGACGTCCTCCCGTCTTCGAAGCAAGCGAGCTAGGCCGTCGTCGCCGCGGAGAGTGTCTAATCATGGGAATCTTTGGAGAGCGCGCGCAAATCGCATTCGTCTCACGTGTCGCCTTGGCTTTGTCCGCCGTTTGAATATTAATACGTTACGTTATAGACAGGCAGACCCGGGATGGATGGGACTGAACTGTAAGGTTTTTTCGGTTGGTGAGTGACATGCCACCTTGGAAATCCTCGACAGGTCGCCTTGAAGAAGGCCGCTTGTCGCTGCAGGTCTGCGCGAATTGCGCAGACGTGGACGGGGTTCGTTCGTAGAATGGCTTCAATTCTGGTGAATGAATGCTTAAAGTTGCGGAGACATCATTTCCTTTCGATCACACCATCCGGCAGATTAGTTAGAGGAAAGTGGCATTCTGGTGTTCTGGTGGCTAGCTATTAATATGTTTTTGAAGAGTATTTCACAATCAAGCTGAGTAAGAATATTTTAAGCCAAGATCAGTTACAAGGCAAACGCGTGAGGATTCAGCATGAGAAAAACGACTTTAATTGCTGGTCAGTTCACAAACTTTTAGTTATCAACATTTCTTTGATTTTCTTGGGCAAAGAGAATATGCTTATGCATGCTAACATGACGCCCATCTTGCAAAGAAATCCACAGATAACTGTGGAGGTGCTCATAGAACTTTCAGCAGAGAGGAAGGTTTCGCCCCAGTTGGGACGATAAACTAGGAAGACAAAAATCTTAAGATTAAGATCTTATATAAATATTCCTAGAAAACAAGTGCAAATTTTCGCTTTTACTGATGCAAGTCCATAGTATTGAACAAGATTTAATACTAAAATAAATGTTTGGCCCACTTTACGTTTTCTCAAGTTGTATCTCATAACCAATTTATGTGATTTTTAAAACGATCGAAATGTTTTCAGCTTCGGTAGTCGGTTATTCGGCGCGGAAGTTTTCTGGCTGGGAGTGAGTTACTCGGCCCAAAAAGTGAACAGTGGGCGACCAGTGCACGTTCGCCGTTGTTTCGAGTTCGTGTTCGGAGTGAAAAGTGAATCGACGAGTCGAGTCAAGTTCGAGACACTGAAGACGACCTTACAAATGAGCAGTGGTGTCGTCGAGGTTTCTCCAAGTTACTCACTGAGTAACCAGCTCTTGAGGTCAAATAAAAACAATTTTAATTCCCAGTATGAGCACCCTTGCAAATATTAGTTATCTACATTTTTTTATTTGTTTTAATTTAATAGCTTTTCAGTGAAATAAGGAATTGTTTCCGCCCTACTGGATATAATAAAATCGCCTAAGTGTTTTTTTGATTTGATACACAGAAAAATAGGTAGGGATTTTCATAGTTTATGTAGAAGACGGAGGGACGCCTAATATATGGGACTGCTTGGATAATGGGAAGGGTTTAACTCCAAAACCCATGAATATCTTTGGAAATTCATTCCAAGGTAATTCTTCAGGAATTCTTTCAGCAATTCCTTCAGAAAATGCCTACGTGATTTTTCTTAGTAATTATTCCTTCTATTTATTTGGAAAATTCTTGTTTTTTTTAGTATTTCCTCCAAAGTTTTCTAGAGATTATCTCAGAATTTATTTTAGAACTTGTTTTGTTAATTCTTCCTGGATTGCTTCCGATATCCGATATCCTTCAGGAATTCCTTTCGAAAAGTTTTCTTCGAATTTTTTTAAAGTTTTTGGAAAATCTTCCACGGATTCCTTCAGAAATGCTTTCAGCGATTCTTTAAGAAGATCAAAGGTTAGCATTAGCATTGAGCGAGTCGCACAAATTCGTAGGTGGTACAGTCCTAGACCGCTGTTATGAGGGTTTCCTCCTTCCGGTCCGGTCCCCCGAGCAGAAGAAAATAACAAGAGAATAACATATCATGGTTTTTATCTTAAATACTACCATACCTTGATATGTCCTTGATTAGGTGGTAATAAGAGGCAAAATAACAAAAACGAATACCAAAATTTTGTATAAATAACACCTAGAAAATAACAAGTCTTGTTATTTCTATAATGAATGCATACCTGAAATTTCAAGGGCTGTATTTGTTATCCCAAAGTTATTGAATAGCAAACTAATAACATTTCTTGTTATTAAATGTTTCATTTGTTCGATGACTTCATGATATAATAGCAAATCTTGTTCTTCGGCTATTTTCACCGCTAAACCAACAAATACTACATCAATACCAAAATCTGCTCAAATACCTCCAATTGTTATTGTGATGTTCTCATAACATTTCGTAGAATAACGCAGCAATAACAATTTTCGGTATTAAAGCACATGTTGCTCTTCGCATGGTATTTGTAAGGTATGCCCTTCTGCTCGGGCCGAATCAAAGCACAAAGATTTGGGACTAATTTCTGACTCTTAGATAAGACTGACGCAATCCTCCAATGGTCGAGAACTGTCCTGGCCACGTCCTTGCGACTGCTGAGGGAGGGGAAAGGATGGTTAGTTTTGGACACCTATGAAAGATGTAGACAGCTCTACGATCTCTCATGCCTGCACTCAGTAGCAAAAAAATGCCGAGCTGGTTTTTTCTCCAAAAATTTGTCATGTTCAATCTGCTGTAACTTTGGCAATCATCAATATTTTTGGCTGAAACTTCATCATCAATATATTGGTAATGTATGGTGAAAATTCCAAATAGATAAAAATTATATATTTTGAGTTATTATAACTTATATGAAAAAGCTATTTTTGGACATACTTTTTTTTTTTAAATCCGTATCCGTATCATCCGTACTTCAGTGAAAAATTTTAGTAGCTTCATGAAAATTTCACTGCAGCGTCATAAAATATAGGGAGTGTTGTGGCCAAATTTCATCCAGCGGTTTGGGCCACAGAAATCATCAAAGTTGAAGTACCAATGTGGGCGCCTTCAGTTTTTACTCCATATTGACCACGCTGAAACACCGGGGTAGAAAAAAAGCCGAGGTCAATTCGTTCCATTGATGTTTTGATTTAAGTTTTAATAAACAATCCATAATATATGACATATTTGTTTTAAATTTTCGTGTGTTATGCTAGTTATTTAAAAAAAAAATATGTCCAAAAATGGCTTTTTTCATATAATATGTTATAATATTTCAAAATATATAATTTCTATCTTTTTGAAATTTTGACCATACATTACTAATATGTTGATCATGAAGTGGTGAGAATTTCAGCCAATAATATAGATAATTGCCAAAGTTACAGCAGATTGAACATGACAGTTTTTTGGAGAAAAAATCAGCTCTGCTTTTTTTTTGCTACTGAGTGTAGGTGTCACAGGATTTTGGGTGTTGTTAGTGAATGGTAATCTCTCTATCTCTCTATTAGTTGGGTGTGTTGAGACAGCTGCCTGCATTATTCATCTGGTTTGTTTTTCAATCTTAGTCGTTGCAGGATTGGTTGGCTGGAATAGAAAACGGTATTACCATCTTTCATTGAATAAGCTATTTGTGATATAACGGATATATACCTTACGATAATTCCTGCATCATTTAATAAACTAACTTGAATCCTCCCGAAACAAAATGTTCATTATTAGTAAACTCTTAACACACAAGCAGAAACACAGAAAAGAAATATATCAAATCTTGATCCTGGAATGTTCCTGCTGGAGCCTGGCTACATTTGTAAGAAAAATTGCAAGAACAAAATTTAATGTGGTAGACCTTAAGCCGTAACGCAAGGTGCTCTACCTTCGTTACGGGGAATTCATTAAGAAGATAAAAGGTTTTTCCAGAAATGTCGCCAACGATTTCTTCAGAACATCTTCCACATCAAAAAATCATTATCTCTATCAGAGATTCTATCACAATCAGAAAATCTTCCAAGAATTCTTCTAGAAATTTCCCTGGAGAACCCTTAAAAAATCCTTAAGAGATTCTTCCATAAATTTCTCCGAGGTGTCCAAGTATAAGGAAATTTTCTATGGATTTCTTCCAACATTAATCCATGAATTCCTTCAGAAATTTCTCCAGATATTCTGTCTTAATATCTACAAGGTTTTTTTTTACAAACACTCATCTGGCATTTTTTCAGAATTTTTTTCTGGGATTCTCTACGAAATTTCTTAAGAATTTTTTTTAATATTCCCTATTGATTTTTTATGAATTCCTTTAGGTAAATTTCTATGGCTTTCTTCTAAAACAACACCAGGAATTACTTTAGATATTCTTCTATGGATTCGTTTAAAAAAATCATAAGAAATTTTTTTTAGACCCGTTAGTATTTTTTTAAGTGGTTGCTCCAGAATAATGTTTCATCTATTTTTTTAGATATTCATTCTTTAGAAACTTGGGCATATTACCATATGAACGTGTTTAGACATCGCTACAGCGAATAATCAAGTAAATTCCTGCAGGAACTCCTCCATTTCTACTTTCCGTTCGCAATAATTCCTCCAGAGATTGCAGCAGGAGATCCATCAAGATTTCACCAAAAAAGTTATCCGGCCTTTACTCCAAAAAAATTTTTCCTTGGAATTTTCATGGAAATTTCTTTACAAATATCTCAAGTGATTTTTTTTATAGGCACCTTTGTAGATGCTTATCTATGCGTTTCCTTAGGTATTAAATTTTTATTCGGAAAATCGTTCACAGATTACTTCAATATTACTTTCAGAAAATCTTCCAAGATTTTTTTTTAAATGGCTTCTTCAGGAACTTTCATATAAATTTCTCTACATTTTTTTCCAAGAATTCCACAAAGAGTTCCCCAAGTAGTTTCTCCAGTAGTTTCTCTAAAGTTAGAATTCTTATAAAATTTCTTTTCAAATCCGACATTGCTTCGAAAATTGTTCCCAAGGTTTCTCAAAAAACACTTTGAGAAATTCATTCAGTGATTTCTGGAGAAATTCCTACAACATTTTTTTAACTGCTCTTGCGGTTCCATCAGAAATATCTGCATGGATGTCCTAAGATGTCCTTGCAGAATTTGTTGAGATATTCATGCAGGGATTTTTGATTTTTTGAAGATTTTCCAGAAATTTCCCTACAGAAGAATCTTTTAAGAAATCCTTGAAAGCATTTCTAAAAAATTTCTGGATGATTGTCTCAAGAAATCCTTTGAAAACTCCTGGAAGAAATTCATTTTTTTTTGAAGAGTTCCTGGACAAAAGTTTCTGAAGCATTTTCTCGAGATATCTTTTGACAAAATCCTTGATAAATGCCTAGGACAATACCTGAATAAAAATTTTAAGATTTCCCCATAATTCTCAGAATAAAAAAAAACATGAGGGGCTTAAAGAGGAACTCTACAAGTTATTTAAAGGTGAAAATGCTTTAGAAACTTCACGAAGTATGCCTGGAATAATCCGTAGAGGAATTTCTGAAGTAAACATTTTAAAAATATCTGCACAATCAATCAATATGGGAAAAAGTAGAATCTTTAGAGGAATTTTTGCAAAAATCATTCAGTACCTTGTAAATCTTTTTTCTGTAAACACTCCAGACAATTTTCAATAAATACTCAGAGAATCCCTAAAGGCTTTTTTTGAGTGTCCCCGGAGATAATCATGTAGATTTTTCTAGACATTTTAAGAAATATTTTGCAAACCTCATAAAAGGAATTGCAGCAAGAGTATGATTACCGAGAATATTAAGGACAAGGTATTTGGAGTACATTGCTCAAAATTTCTAGAGCACCGTTTTTTAGAACCGTTGCACGGATTTGGATGAAAATGCATCACGCTAATTGTTCAGTGGTTGTCAACAGCGTGATGCATTTTAATCCAAATCCGTTCAACGGTTCTAAAAAACGGTGCTCTAGAAATTTTGAGCAATGTACTCCAAATACCTTGTCCTTAAGAATGTAATAATTTATAGAAGATATTTCTGGGAATAATTCTCGATTGATCGCCATGATGATGTCATTTCATTTGGGCGTACCAGTATAGGGGGCGCTTATATTTGGACCATGAGTAATTAACTCAAATTTTACCATGACAGAACTGCAAATGAGGTCGAAATACATATCTGTAATATGGCATCCTATTCACATAGGAGAAAAAGGAACAGTATTTATTTCGATTTTCATTTAGATTTTTTTGTCCAGAACTCAACAGAAGTTTAATAAGCCTAGCACTTTCAATCCCGATTTCAATGAGATTCATCTGACCCAGAAGTATCCACACATCCCTACTGAAAAACAATCTAGCCGAACCAGTCATCCTGTACCCTAGTATGTGTATGTTTGGTTTAATTCGCTCCGAGAATATCCCTTCCGAACACGCGTTCAACAAGTTGCACAACACCTCCGATCAAAATCCACCGCGGCCGGTTCGTACTACCGACGAGCCACCCAACAAGCCACACCGATGGATCTCGATCGAACAAAATGCTCCACACCCTCGAATCATCGAGCGGTCGGGGTTGGCTCGTAGCGCCCAGCAGAAACCAATCTGTAATGGAAAAGTTTCACATAGTTCCGAATGATATACAGCATAAATATCGATAATTGTTGTTTACTTTAATCGTTTAATCGTACATTTATTACCGTATATGTACGCACACGGTCGATCGGTCGGTCGGCGCGATAGCCCAGGCTTCCCCAAGACCCGTGTGGACCACTGAATGCACTGGACCCTCCGCGGTGTTGTGTCCATATAGCTCCGTTTTTCGCGCAGCGCGCGCCACGGTTTGTACTTACATATCTACAAACTCTCATTGCAAGGCTTCTGATTGCTGTTGGACGCCTCGGCTCGGCTTGAAACCGATTACCCACCAATAACCAACCGACCGTCCGTCCAAAACGGCGCACGCTGATGATGCTGCGCGGTGAAACGGGGCGTGCTGAAGGGATTAAGCCCTTGTTGGAGGTGGCCGATGGCCGGTTATTTGCTGCGTTACAGACAGAGCATTTTCTTTCGACGACAGGACGGAGTGATCGCGTAGGTAACTATCAACCGATCGATGTAAGATGTACGAGTAGAAGTAATGTACTTACAAACATATAAGATCATCGTACAGTTGTTGCTGAACCTGAAGCTTGAACAATTTCGAGGAATACGTGAGCAAAAAAGTGGTGATTAGTGACGCTTTTTGTCCAAAAATAGGATAGTTTTACAGGTATACCTCCATTTAGTGGAAACTCGATTATATGGACCAAGTATGTAATTTGATTTAATGTACTTTTTACCTAGATTTTATATACAATTTATTGTAGGGAATTTTTTAAATATCCAATCAGTTTAAAACTTGCAGTTTGTATTATGGGGCTGTCCATTTTTTGGGGGATTCCGAACCACCCCCCTTCCCCAACATGACAACGTGGTTTATGGATGGCCCCTTATGATGACTTCTAATGCAGGGGTCTTAAGATTTTTTTACACGTGGAGCACTTCATATTAGTAAATTATTTTGTGGAACACCCGTAATACCTCATGACATACTTTGTTTTATATATGTATTTACCTTAATCTCAAATTTTCCTTTCAAACTTATTTTTGCCTTTCTCGTACATCAATGTGTACTGAAAGGCTATATGTTCACTCAAAAAACGAATTTCGTTAAAAGGCTAGGAGGGTCAAGCCACATATACCAATCAACCCAGTTCGACGACTTGAGATGATGTCTGTATGTATGTCTGTGCGCAAAATAAGTTCGCTCACTTTTAAGGCACTTCCCTTTGGTCGATTTTTTGGATCTATTTTTTTTTTCGATCTATAATCGAATCGAACCGGAATTTTACCACGTTTTTTGCTATTGAAAATGGTCTGAATCGGTCAAGGCGTTCCGGAGTTATGGCCATTTCAGTGATCCGGACCAGCACTGGGAGAACGGGCCGTACATAAAACTGAACCAAGCACCATCATGGGAAACACCAAACAGCAGAGATTTTTGTAGGCTTCAGTATTGTTGACGAATTTTGTGTGGAAATAAACACTGGAGACCAGGAATTCCACGACGTCGATCCAAAATTCAAGATGGCAGCCTAATATTCAAGATGGGGCTGTTTAATGGTGTTTTAGGCTCGAAACCAGCCAATATGGGTTGATGCCCGGAGTCCAAAAACGGCGACCAGAATATCCAAGATGGTGATTTAAAATCCAAGGTGGCTGCTCCAACTTCAAGATGGCGGCTGCTTAATGGTGTTTTAGGGCGTAAAACCAAGCAATATTTGGTATGGGGATGATATCTGGATCCCAAAAATGGCGACTTGAATACCCAAGATGGCGATCTAAAATTCAAGATGGCGACTTAAAATGCAAGTGGCGGCTGTTTAATGGTGATGTAGGCCCTAAACCATGTAATATGGGTATATTTGGTATGAGAAAGATGTATGGAGTCCAAAAATGACGACCAAAATATCCAAGATGGTGGTCTAAAATTCAAGATGGCTACTCCAAATTGAAGATGGCAACTGTTTCATGGAGTTATAGGCTTTAAAACCATGTAGTTTGGGTATTTTTGTTGTGGGAAAAATGTCCTAAGTCCAAAAATGGCGACCAGAATATCCAAGATGGTGGTCTATGATCCAAGATGACGCCTCAAAATTCAATATGGCGACTGTTCAATGGTGTTTTAGGCTCTAAATCCATGCAATATCGGTACATTTAATATGGGGAAGATGTCTTGAGTGCGGAAATGCGACCAAAATTTCCAAGATGGTGGCCTAAAATCCAAAATGGTGGTCAGAAACTCAAGATGGCGTCTGTTTAATGGTATTTTAGGCAATTAAATCATGTAATATGGGTGTATTTGGTAAAGATGTCCGGAGTTCAAAAATTGTGAGCAGAATATCCAAGATGGCGGTCTAAATCCAAGATGGTTGCTCTAAATTTAAAATTGCGAGTGTTTAACGGTGTTTTAGACACTTAAACCATGCAGAGTGTCCATATTTGGTATGAGGAAGACGCCCAGAGTTCAAAACTGTCGACCAGAATATCCAACGTGGCGTCTTATAATTCAAGAGGTGGCTGTTTTATGGAGGTTAAGGATCTAAAATCATGAAATCGGGGTAAATTTGATGTGTAGTAAATATCATGAGCTTAAAAAAGGTGACCGGAATATTCAAAATGACGGCTATTTAATGGAGTTTGAGTCTCTAGAACCTTTCAATATGGGTATATCTGGTATTGGGAAGAAGTCTGGAGTCCAAAATAACAACGATAATATCCATGATGGCGAATTTAATTTAAAATTTAAAATGGCGGCTGAAAATTAAAGATTGCGGCGTTTTTAAGAGTATAGGCTCAAACATCAAAAGCCACGATAAACGATGATTTCTGGGGTCATGAAATGATTTTCGTTAAACGTATGAAAGTGCGATATTAATCAACATTCTACTTGAGTTTTATCGAAAATAGTTTTCAATGGCACGAGAAAGGCGTCATCACCACTAAGTGGATTAAATAAGGTTTTTTTTTAAATAAATATCTCTCGCTTTATCGATGATCACGATGAGCAAAGTAAATGAGGTGATTCTCTGACGATATTGTTTACTGATCTAAAGCAATGACAACACATTTGACAACTTCTGAGAGAATCCATGAAACAACTTTTCAAGAAATTCCTGTAGAAATTTCGGAAGTTATTCTTGAAATATTGAAAAAATCTTTAGAGATATTTCCGAAAGTATTGCTGAGAAAATTTCAGAAGGAATTTAAGAATTTTAAAATTCTTAATGAATTTGGAAAGATTCCTTAAAAAAAAATAATATTTTAGGAATCAAAAGATGGATTTTCTGAGGAAATTTCATTAGCAATACCTGAAGAAACACCTGGAAGCTTCTTATATACTTACACATAACAAAACTCCTTGAGATATTTAACAGAAAAATCCTGGAGAAATCCCTTAATAAAACATTATTTTCGAGCTGCTAGAGGAATCCATAAAGAAATTCCTAAAGGTACGATTGGAGGAAATGCAAGAGGAATTTCAAAGAAAATACACTGACGAATACCCGGCGGAATTTCTGAATCTCTCTGTGAATTTCTGCAGGAAGCTCTGCAAGAATGTCTTCCAGTCTTTTCGTAAGAATCTCTGGCAGAAACTGTATAAAAATATCTAAAGGAATCCTTGGAGCATTTTCTAAGGTTTTTTTTTCAAGAAATCATTGGAGTATTTTCTGGAAAAGAAATATTTTTAAGAAATATGTAAAAGAAAAAATAAGAAATTGAAATCTCTTAATGAATTGCTTAAGCAATCCTGGGAGAAAATTGTTTAGAAAGCTTCTGTGCAAATGTGAAGAAGTTCTGATTTTTTTTCTGAAAATTTCTTTAAAAAATCATAAAGTATTTTGATTCATGCACAGAAAAAAATATGTAATTAAAATTCAGCTCGAAATCATGCACATAAAGGAAATGCTAGAGCTAGTGCATATTTACATGAAATATCATGTAAAATTACGTTACAATCGTGTAAATTTCCACTAATAGTCACGTAACCAGTTGAAGTCCATGATGGTTTACGCGAGGGTTAGCGGAAATTTACACGATAGTAATGTAATTTTACGTTATATCTCATGTAAAAATGCACTAACGCTAGTATTTCCTTTATGTGCATGATTTCTAGCCGAATTTTAATTACATATTTTTTCTGTTTGAACGGTTTTTTAGTTGAATGCTTTGAAAAAATTTTGGAGGCATCATTATGGAAAAAAAAATCTGAAGAAATTCGTAGATGAACTTCTGATGCAATCTGTGCTAGATTTTTTTTGAAAAGTATTCTTGAAGAATATCCTTTAGGAATCCATGCAACATTTTTGGAAGCTATCCGCGCAAAACTTTCTGAAAAAGTTCTTGGAGAAAGGACATTCAAAAGTCCTAAGGAATCCCTTGAAGAGTTTGTGAGAGAATTCCCAGAACGATTTTCTGACAGAAATTCAGTTTTTCAATAAAAAAAACCCCTGGAGAAATTTATAAAGCAAACTCCGGAGAAAGTTTTGGAATAAATCCTTAGAAAATCGTTGGTTTTTCAAAAAAAAAAAATCCAAGAAAAGTACAAAATAAAATAGAGTTAATCTCTAAAGGATTTTCTAAAGAAATCCCTAGACGAACTTCTGCTGAAACTCATTTACAAATTTCTTACACAACTCTTTGCGAACGTTCTGGAGGAATCCCTATAAAGTCAGGGTTTTAATAGAATGAAAAAGGTTACTACTCGACTCGACGTTTTAATAACGGTATTTCTAGCATACTGTTTCCAGAAAAGGATAAATGGTGCGCGTAATTTGTTCCCAGTTGACAGTTAGCTTACTCCTCTGTCCATAACAGAATGGGGAAATACACAGATAGCGAAAGGGGATTGTCAGAGAGTCAGGCTGAGGTTCCATAAAGGAATGTCAAAAGGGTACACTTTCTAGACAGTCAGCGCGAGTGCGGAAAAATCGTTGAAACGAATGGGAGCGGGTACTGCATCGTGATGACCATTGACGTAAAGAACGTGTTGAGTATTCCTATCTACGAGGCTATTACTACAGCCCTGCACATCATGCAGGTAGGTCCCCAACTATGTTTGCAAGGATCTAAAATGCTGTTTCCAAAACTAAGAGTTGATCCAGGAGACAGATCTGAGCCAGAGCACGATCATTATCACGGGGGTAATGCTGCAGCATGGTACCAGGCAGCAGGCCCGTGCATGGAAGTGGCGCCAAGGGAGGCGTTTTTTCCCAATTTCGGCAAAAGGCGGACATTACAAACAGTAGCGGAAAAGAGGACGGAGGCCTCTTGACGGACAGACGTGAGGTGATCGAAAGGTGAAAGCAGCAGTTTGACGAACACTTGAATGGCATGGAGAACGTAGGCACGGCAGACCACGCAACTGAGAAAACGGCTCATGCAGAGGACGGAAAATGAGCCAACTCCCATGCTGAGGGAAGTTAAGGATGCCATTCATCAGCTCAAAACCAACAAAGCAGCTGTTAAGGATGGTATTGCAGCTGAACTCATCAATATGGGCCCAGAAAAGTTGGCCGCCTGTCCACAATGGTTGGTAGTCAGGATTTGGGAAAACAAACATCTATAGGAGTAGTGGAAGGAAGAGGTAATCTGCCCCATTTACAAGAAATACGACCATTTGGAATGTGAGAACTTCCGAATGATCACTGTTTTAATGCTGCCTACAAAGTGCTATCCCAGATCATCGCCCGTCGTCTGTCACCTAAAACAAATGAATTGAAGGCAAGTTTTCAAGCCGGGGCTTCATCAACGGCCGGTCGACAACGGACCAGATCTTGAATCTTCGCACGGTGTGCCATGAAAATCCCAAATTAAGCCTAACGTACTTGATTGATGCCCCCCTTAACAAAAACAAAATCGAAAATGGTACATTATTTTCGTGTTTTTATCCGGAAATGCTATGAACGTTAACATAGCATTGCTTGAATTTGTAAAACACATGAGAAGTAAGTTCGTGGTTGGCGTTAGGCATTACAATGCTGCTTATGGCGGCAGTTAAAGGCACGACTGCGTGGTTATGTTATGTTTTGCGAGGAATTCCATTGGCTTTTCGTCAGACATGAAAGAGCCCATCGCAACAGAAATCTTTGGAACATTTAAAAGCCAGATCAGAGTGACGATTCTTAATTACATTTCGTTCCGCAAAATGTGCACATTCACCCTTGAGTCATCATCAATAATGCTTTTGAAAACTTTTCAAAACTGCAAAACGACCCTTCGCAGCGCGACCGACGGCGCGGCAGCCAGCAGCTTCGTCATAAAACCCTGCTCCATTCATTTGCTGTTTAGTTTGCATACCTCGCAATCTGCCCGTTGTTGAGTTGAGTGCTCGTCATCTTGGCCGTCGTCGTCGTCGTCGTCGTCTTGGTCGTCGGTGAATGCTTGGTTGCATTTCACCCTCTGGGCAGAGTTCGAATTTTGATTCCCATGTGTCGAACCGAACGAACCAATATGGGTCCCGCCGTTGCGTTGCCACATCCATCCAAGTCAAGCCAGTCATCAGCGCATTACACCGACGTCCAGCCAACCGGGGGCTCAAGCGAAAATGAAAGGCAACCGGGCGGACTGGCTGTAGCTGCTACCAATGTGTTGTGCGTGGAAAGGGAAGGAAAAAAATCGCCACAAAAAATGTGCATAAAAAATAAACTTCAAGACGCAAGCCACAACAGTGCCAAACTGTTTGGTGGAAAGAGTGATGTTTTTATGAAAAATTGAGTAACAAAATCGATGATGATGCAACGGGAGAGCCGACCCCATGGCTACGCGCAGGGATATCAATTCCCCTTCGAGATTGATTCACCTGTCTTAGATGGTCGACGAATTTGATGATATTTAGTGTTTTGATCCCAAAAACCCCATCCCCGACCATAGGGATCGTAATGATGCTTATCAGAAATCCGACAAGGGTCTTGCAGATAAGCGCCAAGACATCGCCAGAAATTCTTTTGGGATTATTTCAGGAATTTTCTCCGGAATTTTCATAGAAAGAAATTCTTGCTGGATTTTCTAGAATGATTTCAGCAGAATTGCTCCAAAGACTTCTCCAAGAATCCATTTGGAACACATTCCTGACCACTACTTACCTTACCGAGCAGGATAAGGTCGGGGTGGCCTCTGTTGTACATAGTGGCCGTCTGCATTCCACTCGGTCCATGGCTGTTTATTTCCAGTTCCTCACTCTGCGTAGGGTCCGTAGATCGTCCTCCACTTGATCCATCCACCTAGCACGCTGCGCTCCAGGTCTTCTTGTACCGGCCAGATGGCTCTCGAGATCGATTTTAATCGGGTTACTATCCAACATCCTGATGACGTGACCCGTCCTGCGAAGCCTCCCGGTTTTCGCGGTATGGCGATGACTGGTTCTCCCAGCAGCTGATGCAGCTCATGGTTCATTCGCCTTCTCCAAGATACCGAGGGTAGATAGTTGGATTAATAGGCGCCATGGGAAGTTACATTCCACCTGACACAGGTCCTTACAGGTCATGGTTGCTTCCGACAGTGTCTACACCGTTTCAGGCATGCGGATTCTCCCGAATGCCCAGTGTGCTACAGAGAAGGTGGCGCGTGGACTCGGAGAGTGGCTAGTCCAAATGCAGTACAAGAGGTGGTCCAGGGGTTCGGAGTCGGACCTTTACAGCGATTAAGTAGCCGCGGAGAGGAAGTCCCGGTAGCGGTGCTGTCGTGGCGTCGGTCTACTGGGTTGGATCCGAGCCCGCGGTTGAAAAGGGGTCCCCGGCAAGGCTCGGGGCAGGTGAAGACCCTGCTGTCAGCAACCTTCTGGTGCAGCTGATAGGGCCTGAAGGGTAGTGATACTCTTGCCTTCAGCAGGTCAGATCGGGTTGCACTTGGACATCAGTTCTTAATGTCTGCAAAGCAGTTGGGCCGCGGGCGGGGTGGACCCTGCCCGCCTTCCGAGGAGAAAGGGAGTGGCGAGGACCACTCAGGAAACTGACTAAGCGCCAGCATGTTACCGTGATGGACTCTCCAGAGCGAGTCATCGATATTCGTTGCTGCTAAGCTACGCAGCTAACCTTGAGGGTGCGATGTGCACTAGCCCCTCTCTGAAGCAATACCTTCTTGGTGGTTCCGGAGAGACGTAGGGTTTGGCGACCATAGGAATGGTTTAGTGGGTACGAGGAGAGAGTAGTCCTGGCTTTTACTTTTGTTGTAGAAGACGGCCTCAGACCTACACTATCCTAACCTTCCTGTTAGGGTTTCTGTTGAGCAGATTATCCCCCTATGGTTTAGAAGGAAAAAAAAATCCCGTCTTCCATCTGCACTCCGCCGTAGAGGGTACATAACACCTTCCGTTCGACAACTCCAAGGGCGCGTTGGTCCTCTGCACGTAGGGTCCAAGTTTCGTGCCCATAGAGAACTACCGGTCTAATCAGCGTTTTGTAGATAATTAAATTTGTGTTACGGCGAACTTTATTCGATCGTAGAGTTCTGCGGAGTCCGAAGTAAGCACGATTTCCTGCCACAATGCGCCTATGAATTTCTCTGCTGGTGTCGTTGTCGGCGGTCGTCAGTGAGCCCAAGTACACGAGTTCTTCAACCGCCTCGATTACTTCACCGTCGATAGAAATTGTACCTTTCCGCCATCGTCTCAAATTTATCGTTTATCTCCGCTCTCCTTATTACACCTTCTAACGCAGTGTTGAACAGCAAGCACGAAAGACCATCACCTTGCCGTAACCCTCTGTGAGATTCGAAGGGACTCTAGAGTGTCCCTGATACTCGGACTACGCACACCACTCGATCTATCGTTGCCTTGATCAATCGTATCAGTTTATCCGGGAATCCGTATTCGTGCATAATCTGCCATAGCTGTTCTCGATCGATTGTGTCATACGCCAATTTGAAATCGATGAACAAGTGATGTGTGGGCATGTTGTATTCGCGGCAACACCTGGCGGATGGCGAACATCTGGTCCGTTGTAGCGCGTTCACCCATAAATCCAGCCTGATATTGCCCCACGACCTCTCTTGCAATCGGTGATAGACGGCGGCATAAAATTTGAGAGAATACCTTGTAGGCAGCGCTCAGTAGTGTGATCGCGCGATAATTCCCGCAAGCCAACTTCGCCCTTCTTGTAGATGGGACACACGATACCTTCCATCCACTCCTCTGGAAATACTGCCTCCTCCCAAATCTTTGTAATGACACAGAGTAGTGCTCTCACCAGTGCTTCTCCACCGTGTTTTGGTAACTCGCTTGGTAGTTGATCTGCTCCAGCGGCTTTGTTGTTTTTCAACTGGCTAACCTCCTTTTCAACCTCTTGGAGGTTAGGGGCTGGAAATCTTTCGTCCTGCGCACGTACTACTAGATCTGTTACCACGCCACCTTCGGTACTTGCAACGTCGCCATTGAGGTGCTCATCGTAATGCTGCCACCACCTCTCGACCACCTCACGCTCGCTCGTGAGAGTATTCCCGTGATTATCTCGGCACATGTCTGCTTGTGGCAAAAAGCCTCTGCGGGAGCCGTTCAGCTTCTCGTAGAACTTTCGTGTGTCCTTAGCGCGGTACAGCTCTTCCATCGCTTCGCGATCTCGTTCTTCCTGCTGGCGCTTCTTCATCCGGAAGACTGAGTTCTGCCTGTTCCGCGCCTGTCTGTAACGTGCCTCATTCGCTCTCGTACGGTGTTGCAGCTTTCTCGCCCATGCTGCATTATTCTCGTTTTTCAACTGTTCACATTCGCCGTCGTATCAGTCGTTTCTGTGGTTTGGAGTTGCGAAGTCTTGTGCTGTAGCCGAGGTACTACCTATGGCGGATCGGATGTCCCTCCAGCCATCTTCAGGTGTAGCTGCGCCAAGCCGCCCTTTCGTTGGTAGGGCCACGCTAATTGCACTTCTACGTTATGCAGCTGCTCGATGTTGATCCGTGGTGTTCTACTTCGACGCGTGGTGATAACTGTCGAATGTTTCGAACACATGCATACAGCGACTGAGTAGTGATCCGAATCTATGTTCACACTGCGGTATGCGCGGACATCCGAGAATAATTTACCGTCGGTTAGAACGTGGTCGATTTGGTTTTCTGTTTGATGCTCGGGTGGCTTTGTAGATGTCTTTGCGGAGGAAGAAGGTGCTTCGGACTACCATACCATGGAAGGCTGCAAAGTTCACGCATCGCTGGCCGTTATTATTCGATACGGCGTGCAGGCTGTTTCGTTCGATTACCGGCCTGTAAATTTCCTTCCTTCCTACCTGCGCGTTCATGTCGCTGACAACGATTTTCACGTCACGCGATGAACAACCATCGTATGTTTGCTCTAACTGCGCGTAGAATGCTTCTTTCTCATTACCAGGTCTCCCTTCGTGTGGGCAGTGGACGTTGATGATGCTGTAGTTGAAGAAACGGATCTTAACCCTCGAGCAGTCGCGTCTTTGACTACCTGCAGCGACACCGCGCTGACGCTGTGTACCACATGCGTGCATTTTTCATGGTGCCTGTACTCAGTACACGACGCGACCGCTCCCGGGTTAACTCTTAACATGCACATCCTTGCGTTGATCGGCTGCCACCCGATCACACGTTGTCGCATCTTGCCTAACACTATAAATCCTGTTACCAGTTCATTGGTGGTGCCACAGCTTTGGAAGAAGGCAGCCGCTCGATGCCCGCTTTTCCACACTTTCTGTCCAGTCCAACAAAGTTCCTGCAATGCCACGATGTCGAAGTTGCGAGGATGTAGTTCGTCGTAAATTATCCTGTCACATCCTGCGAAACCTAGTGACTTGCAATTCCATGTTCCAAGTTTCCAATCGTAGTCCTTATTTCGTTGCGTGGGTCTTTGCCGATTGTATCGAGTCGTATTTTCTCCTATGTTATTCGCAATGGGGATTTTAACGGGTGACTTATTGAGTTTTCGCCAACACTTCTGTCTCGCCGGAGGGCCATCGTGCCAGTTCTGTTTAACGTCCCATCCATCATTGGGACGACCTAGGGTGGGACTACCACCTTGGATCTAGGTGGGCGTGATGAAGCGTTTCTTACTCAGCCGCTGGATGCCAGAACGCTGTTTGCGCCACACCTCCTTGGTGAACAGACGCTGGGGTCGTACCTCCTCAATCTAGCTGAAGTCAGAAGGACAACAGTGCCCAGGCTGCACTACCAGCTAAGCACACAACTGTTAGCTGGTGGTCTTTATCATCGCTTTACCCGTGGAAGCATGAGGTAGGAACTTGTGAGGACCAGCCCACATTCCTGACCATGTATGTCTTAAATATTCCTCCAGAGATTCTTTCAGTGATTCCTCCTTTAATTTCATGAAACTATTCCACGGGTTTGTTCAAAAATTCATTCAAAAGTTCCTCCCTGGATTCCACCAGAAACTCCTTTGGAAATTTCATCAAGGATTGCTACGTAAGTAAATTCGTGCATGTGTTCCTTCATATTTTTTTTTGAATCATTTGTAAAAGAATTCCTCCAGGAATACTATCAGATTTCCTCCCGGAATTTTCCATAGGAATTTCTCCTGAAATTCTTCTGGAAATTTTTCAAGAGAGATTCGTCAAGCAATTACTGCAGGCGTTTCTCCAAGAATTTTTGGAAGATTGCTGTAATATTTGCCATTCCGGGATTTTTTTTACGGGGATTCAGACATTCTATCAGATGTTCCTCTGGGGTTTTCCTATAGAAATTAAGAAAATTTTCCATTTCTCTTTCATAAATTATTGTTGAAATTTCTGAAGAAAATCCTACATGTATTACTCCATGTATTCAGGGATGGAGGGATGCATATTGTCTAATTTTAAAATTCCTCTTAAAACTATCAAAAGATACTTCTGGAAGTAGCTCCTGGGGTTTATCCATAAGATTCTCCAGCGATTCAGATCTTTCTCCAGGGTTTTTTTCCGGTATTGTTTCAGTACTTTGTCCAAATATTATCTCAGAAATTCCTAAAGATTTCTCTGTTTCAGTACTTTGTCCAAATATTATCTCAGAAATTCCTAAAGATTCTCTGTTGAATTTACCAAATAAATTTTTTAAGAAATTTCTGAAAAAATCCAATTAAGTACTCTAGAAAAAATCACTTGCTGAAATTCCTGAATAAAACCCAATGTTTCTGAATAAGCTTCTTGAGATATTTCTGAAGGCATTTTAGAATAATACTGAGCAGAAAATCCCTGAAGGAATATTTGAAAAAAAAATCCAGTAGAATCCATGTAAAAAAATTAGAAGTATCATTGTATCAATCTCTGAAGTAGTCCCAATGGAATGCTTGTAGAAATTTCGGAAAAAATCCTGATGAAAAATTTGAGGAAACTCCTGGAGTAACCCTTGGTGGAATTCCTAGAAAAGTTAATTGAGGAATTTTCAGGACAGTTTCTGGAAAAATCTATAGATAAAGTTCTCAGAGGATTTTCTGAAAGAAATCTTGGAGGGTTTAGTGGACACATTCTACATAAGTTTATGCAAAGATCCCAAAAAAAAAAAACACAAATAAAAAATTTCTAAAGGAATTCATGTAGAAGAATCTGTGCAGAAATTATTAGAATAATCATTAGAGGAAATTCCGGAGAAAATTCCGGTAAAAACAAAGAGGGACATCTGAAGAATATCCTGGAGCAATGACTGAACACCTGCAGAAATCTCTTCAGAATACCTACAAAAGATGTACGAAACAAGCAACAGAGAAGGTGCGGCGATTACTCTTTCTCCCAAACGGAAACAGATAATGACATGATCTCGAAAAATTTCGTTGATGACAAAACAAACGGTGCTACAATAACAAAAATTCTAACCAATTCGTTTTAATCAAAACATAAAAGTAACAAGTTGAGATAACATGGTAACAAAATGATATCAAGTTCTGTAAGCATGAACTAGCGAAATCACAACAAAAATGTGACAAGTTCTGTTTCACAAGATTTGTTATAAATCTCTTGGTTCAAGCGACCAAAATAACAAAAAATATCAAGCATCTTCGTCTCCATACATAAAATCTCATCAAATATTAAATAATTTTATTCACAAAATTATAACAAATATTGCAATAAACGTGTTAAAAAGGGCCCATATAGCCGAGGCGGTAAACGCACGGGTATTCAGCATGACCATGCTGAGGGTGACGGGTTCAATTCCCGGTCGGTCCAGGATCTTTTCGTAAAGGAAATTTCCTTGACTTCCTTGGGCATAGAGTATCTTCGTGCCTGCCACACGATATACGCATGCAAAATGGTCATTGGCAGAGGAAGCTCTCAGTTAATAACTGTGGAAGTGCTCATCGAACACTAAGCTGAGAAGCAGGCTTTGTCCCAATGAGGACGTTACGCCAAGAAGAGAGAAGAGAGAGAGAGTGTTAAAAAGTATGATATAGGCAATTTTGTTATAATGCATAACATAACAAATGTTGTTATACATCTGGTAAAATAAAAAACAAGTTGCGTTATGATTTGTTACTAAAATTATAAAAAATGCGTTATAATTTGATAATGTGTTATAATTTTGTTACTAGAGTTTAAAAAAATGCTATCATAATTTTGTAATGGATAATGATTCCAACAGAATTATATAAACTTTTTTTGTTTCTAACAACAGTTGTCATCATTTTGTACTGAACAAGTTATGTGCTTCTGGTTGAATTATTTAAGTAATCCGAGGCAGAATTTTTGAAAAAAAAAATCCGAACAAGTGCTTAAAATACTGAAGAAGTATCTGTAGATATTTGTGGAGAAATCCCTTAAGAAATTTTATAAAGAATGCGTGGAGTAAATACTCACTAACCTGGACAACTACAGATTAACGTTTTGATACCCTTTACAGTGGCGTTTCGGTTTTATCACTAGTCGTTTTAATCACTACTCGCCCAAATTCACGGTATTCTATTCGATTTTATCACGATTTTCGTTTCGTTTTTATCACACTTGTTCTAAAACATTCCGAAATCAATATAAAACCAATACAGCATTGCCCACTGCCCAGTCCACCAAAACTGTTAAAAAATGTGAACTACGACTCATATATTATGAAGCTGAACGACTTTGAATAAAAAATTTACATTTCTTTCTCGTTTCACCAAATTCACGGTTTCGTTTATATCACGGTAAAATTTTTTTTGATCGTGATAAAACTGAAAAACCACTGTATTAGGTTGTACGATCATTTTATTAAATTAATTTACACTTTCACCACAATGATTGGTACACTTACCTTGAGTATAGGGTCGAAAGTTGTTTTAGGTCTTGAAGTTTTCTGAGTTGATGATAGCACATTAACAGGAGAGTGGGATGGGTCTATGCTATTGAAGATAGTAGCGAAAACTGAAATGACAATGCATTGCAATGGAGATGTTTGCAATTACATCCGCTCTTTGTGAATGTATTTATGCAATACTATGCTTTCTCGTTCATAATGCAAAGTCTTGAGAGCTAATTCATATGCAACCGATTCCTATACCATTCCAACAATCTCGCTATAACAAACAATCCCGGCAGAAGCGGAAGGTGGACGTGAAAAACGGGGCTTAAAATATATGCAAAAATGTTCTAAAATATTGAAAGACGGATGGATCGATGGATTGATGATCGGTCGAAAGTTTTTGCTTTTGCTCTGCGCCCTTCGCTGCAGAAGGGCTCGGGCTGCAGAATGCATTTTTGCTCCGGTGGTGAATTATTTGATCTTTATCAGAAATGTGGCAGCTGAGCCGAGCAGAGGAAGGCAGCAAGATCGACTCAAGTGCTCTGATTTGCATATTCGCGTTCCGAGAGGCCCATTTGATATATTTTTTTCGCCTTCCGATCAAGCGTCATCCAGCAAGCCCAAGTTGTCGTCGTCGGTGTGTGGAGTTATGAAAGTTGCAAGATTCCGAACTTAATGCATCGCATCACCGCACCGCGCCACTCTCGGAAGACAACGCATACGGTAACTGCAATTTTGGGGCGGCAGGGGACTTGGAATGGGGATTCATCGGAAGGTTTCTGCACGTAAGCTCCGGACCTGTATTGATGACCCAGGGCGCTTTTCGTGTTCTCTTTTTGCTGATGCTCGGCTGTGTTTAGCTTTTTTTTTCGCGCAGATAGGATCTCCGGAGCAATATGTACCTGTAGAAGAGGGGTCTTTGTGATGCATTCTTTTCCGCATCGGAGGGACTCCTACTAGAGAGACACAGCGCCGCGCAGTGTGCACGTATATAGTAATCAATTATGTAAATTACTAGGTTCGTCAAACGTCTGGAAGTCAGTCGCCCCGATCCGACCAACGCGAAGGATATGGATATTGGAACCCGGCCAAGAAGCCATAATGTTGATGATTGAAAAATTAATGCTTTTAATCCAGCGATCCGTTATGCGTCAGTTGGGACCCTCAATTATGCTGCTGCTCTCGATAAGGAAGAAATCCCGGTAATGCTCTCCATCACAGGTCCGTGTGAACCGTCAGCGCATATTCCAGAAACTCCGCATCGATTTAATCCGGGTCAATCGGATTGCTACTTTCTCGACGTACATTTTATCATTCGAGACTAATCTCCGCTCATGATTCCATTACGTACCTACGGGATCAACGTATGATTTACACTCCATCCATCTTGAGTGACCTCAAGTTCTTTCCTCGTGCCAAAATGCGAAGCGGGAGAAGCGAGGGGTAGGAGAGGGGGCGAATAGGGCAACCTCGGAGGCGATACCCCCTGGCCGGACAGTGGTGGCAGTTCGCATTCCACAAACAAAAAAAAAGCGTTCGCCCTGGAATCCTAGCCCTCTCTCCCGTTGCTAATCAAATTTATCTATTTTCTTTATTTTAAATCGGTGCAATCAATTTAGATCTGGCAGGGTGCCACTACTGCTGGGAGATTCCCGGGCGCTGCCTTCCCAGACCAGCAGCGAGCGAGCGAATGTGAAATGACCGCGCGACCGGCAGCCCGAAATCGGAATGATAAATTATGATCTGTGCTCCAGTTGAAGGCAAGTGAAAGATTATCAACTCTGCTGGGGGAAAATGAGATTTGGCTTCCTGCTATAGAATGGGTTTTTTGTGAGTGGGGTGGGTGGCGGGTTGATTGGTTTGTTCGTTGATGTGTATTTGAATTTTCGCTCATGGGTGATTGTATGTTTGTTTTAGAAACCACATTACGTAACGTTACAATTGGGTTCACTTGCCGACTTCAACTGCAAAGCTCAGCTAGTGTTCTGTGATCCTGAGCGAGAAATCTTCAAGTCGATAAACAGGTGATGCGTTGGGACCTGGTAAACACGGCATCTCTGGAGGATTTACCGTACGGTGAAGATTTGGTCCGTTGTCGACCGGCCGTCGATGAAGCCGGCTTGATAACTTCCCACAAACTCATTCGTTGTAGGTGACAGACGACGGAAGATGATCTGGGATAGCACTTTGTAGGCAGCATTCATAATTGTGATCGCTCTGAAGTTCTTACATTCCAAATAGTTGCCTTTCTTGTGACCTTCCACTCTTCCGGTAACTGTTCGGTTTCGCAGATCCTGATTATTAACCGGTTCAGACAGGTGGCCAACTTTTCTGGGCCCATCTTGATGAGTTAAGGTGAAACATCAAGAAATCCCATTGCAATTTTTCATACAAACTTTAGAGGCACAAATCTGACGAACAAATCATCGAGCCAAGTCGCACTTGTATTTCCTGGCATTGCTCACTTGCAAAAAGAGGCAGCTTTTACAAATCGAGAGCATTTGTTTACGAATTTTCCAAGATTGGTGCTCTTGAAAACGTGAGTAGGGGACCAAGTCGGCCATTGTGGCAGCCATGTTTGTATTCTCTGAAGTTTCTCCTTAAGCTGCGATGCCAACCTTACCAGCTGCGTCGTTGGTTTTGAGCTGGTGAATTTTTTTCACATCTGCAGTTAGGATTCTCAAGGTTGATTTATTTATTGAAAGGCCAACTAACACTTACCAAACATAGCATATGTTTTGGAAATAACTGTCTTTGCTTCCATCCTCCCTAGACGATGAAAGCTTGTTGTTTACATTTTACCGACGGGGAAAAAGTGAGTTATTTGATTAATTGAACAACTTTTGCCGCTTTCTGTAGCAGTGAAATCCAACTTTGAAGTGCTACAGTGCTTTTGTGGGGTGTGAATTGAGGGTTTGCTCAACAAGTGCATCTGGTGAAGTGAAAATTGAACAGTGATGAAGATCAACTCGACTAGCTGCTGCTTTGGTGTGGTTGTCGTTGTCGCATGCAAAACGAGAAAAATTGTGAAGTCGCAAGTGGAATGAAATTGAAACGTGAAATTTTGCGTAACTATTCGATTTCCAGTGCTGAGGAGGGTGGATATCGATAGTCTACATCTTTTTGCTTCCATCTAATGAGGCATCGGTTGCGGGAGACGTTCGTCTTATAGTAGAAAACAGCAACTAACGAGCTTGTGGAGAGATTCTCTAGTTCTGAATAACTCTTGGGGTCACGATAGGTGAATGAGAAAACGGTCGGCATTCTGTTAGCAGAAGTTGGCAATATAGGACGCGTTTCTTTTTACGTGTTAATGTTCGTTTTGGGAATCGGTAGAAGTTAGTTGCAGCATTTTTGAGAATATTGTCGGTAATTAACTTGTTGGCTGACGATGGCAAGTAAGCGGCACGCAATAAAGTCAGCACAAAGTTTTGGTTCAATATCTTGATGTCATAGTAATAAATGCAAAAAACAACATTGTATAATGATTCACCAGTTCTCCTAATTGCGAGGTGACGTAAGATCTCTCGTTAATTAAGACATCCTCTAGATTTCTATTTGGAATCTTCAAGGTCTCACCACTCTACTAATTTGTGAGGTGCCACAATTGCTTGTGTATGTGTTTTTTTTTTCTACAGTTGCATCGCTTATCATCTATGTAACTATGTAACTATTCATCCCTCCCTACTAACAAAAACTCCTTCTTATCCCTCTCGGGACGGAGCGCAAAAAAACTGAAATTTCCATACAAATGGCTCAACTTTGGCTCTCCAGAACTCTTAGATTTCGCAACATAACAACAATTATGCTTCCTCGTTTGAAAGAACTACTCTTTATCTTTCGATTTCTTGCTTTGACTATCTTGATAAATCGGAAATAAAAAATATGCGACAGATAAAACTTTCTCATGTTTTACAGTTTTTGTACACTTTTTGTTTAACTCGTTGTGATAAATATCACAGGCAATGTAAACAAAAGTTTGTTTGCATACATACAAGTATAAGTAATGGCTGAATTATTGAAATAGTTTACATCATATAAAACAAAGACTAAACAGATGAAAAAATATGCAAAGGTATCGTCGCTCAACAACACGATTGTGCTGGTTCGTCACGAAAGGGCTATGGCAACTATGGAGGACACAGTAGTATATACAACGGTTGTCAAACTATCATTCCTTCCCTTCCCCGGCTGACCGTAAGGACGTGGCCGGCGCCGTTATTGACCCAATAAAGTTAGAGCTCTCGGAACGTGTACTTTGAGCATGTTGTGCTAATCCCAAGCCTCTTCTGTTGATTCTCTGTGCAATTCCGCTAGCTCTGGTCAACCACGGAGTAGCAACTACGAAGTGTACGGTCACCAATGCTGATGCTCATGCTTTTTTTATGATTGGCTCGTAGGGCCTGACACCAACCCCCTACTAACCGGAAGACCATAGTGCACAATTTAGTTTAGAGTCCTCCCCTGCCACTCGGACGTGGATCAGCCGCCCCTAACATGGGGATCAGCTTCTTCTTGAAGAACAGACACTTAGGTTTGCAGAAGCAACCTCCCCCCGCCCTCTCTCTGTCATCGTACCACTGAAATTCCCACCGGGGTTTGTTATCTAATCTTTCCTAAGGTTGTACGCAGCCTGACCGGTGTCACGCGGAGGTAGGGATAGGAGTTGCTGTGTAGAGGCTAATGGTATCTGTATTGCGTGAATAACTCAGTGGTAACCGTGCCATGTGTTGCGAAAATAGCTAGTATTGCTGCTAGCAAATTTGAATACACACGAATAAAAATAGATTTCAAAAATAAAATACAGCTGAGATGTAGTCGGAGGTATGATAATTTGGTTTAAGTAACACATACCGCATTAAGTTATTGAAAGCGGCGTAATTGAAGCGTGAAGTAATTATTTTTTCATGAACCATTGAACCATCTAGCACGGTTCCTTCATTTCGCACCATAACTTGCATAGTCAGGGGGGGGGGATGCATGCATGGGGGGAAGAACTCTGGAAACGCATCACATTCATTGGTACGCAATCGACGTAAACGATGTATGAATTATAAATGAACCATAAGCCAGTCATTCATTGATTTATCGTGTTGGCATTCTTGAGCGAACCGAACCGCAGCCGTTTGCCGTCCACAGGATTGTAAGCCCTAGCTTCTGCCTACGATCCGGTTGAGATAAATATCACACAATAGGATTTCCAGAACTGTTCGAGGGGATTGAAGATGGAATGGTATTGTATAAACGTTTCTGAATTATTTTGTTTTCTTAGAAAGTTATTGCCAATTGTGCACCAATATTTCCTAAGGACGTAACTGCTTTTGGAAGCACCACCGCTTTACAAATTTATGGGTAGTATGTTAAAGCAGTTACACGTGTTTGAAATGTATGCTTAATTCTCAGATAGCAACATATGTGAAACATCCAGGATCCCCTCGTCATCCACTAAGCGTTATGGCAGTGATTCATCGAAACGAAAGACGAAAGAGAAAAATGCTAACCGTTTACGTAACCCTTCTCCACCCCACGCTTCTAGACCACAAGATGCAACGGAGTGCATAAAAATGATATGAAGAAAATAAAATAATAATCATATAATCATAATCGCATATATTCCATATACACACCGGGAAGACCGGACCGCTTAGGGCCTCTTGCTCGGCCGTCTGTCCCTCGTTGAGTGGCAAAATAGTCAACCATTTGACTGTCGGGGCCGATCAGAATGACCGATGGATACGGCACCACTGCGCGCCGTTTGTCTGCACTGCTCCCTTCGTTAGGACCGCCACCGATACGCAGCACACACTCTGGCTCCGAGGGACTTTGGGAGATCACCACCGCCTCGAACGGACCGAACGGTTGGCAGTTTGATCGCACAACAACGCCCATTGATCATTTTTACGATCTGCACAACTGTTGCCGACTGTGTTCCAATCCCGACGCCACAGCTCATATAGGCTGAAAATACGGTAGCGCTCTCTATCTCGCAATTCAACAGCAGTAGTGCTCTTAGCCTAGATCCTTGGCTCGAGAAACGGCCGCGGCAGCTGGCTAAATAAAACTCGCGGTACCAACGTTCAAGTACCTCTGGTTAACAAACAAAACTGCGAAATAAAGTCAGCTCAGCAAGCAAGCATACTGACTGGCGTGCCACGATTCGCCGCCGCTGGTTCGGTTTCGACAATGTGGTTCAACTGTGGAAAATATTGGCAGCAGATCGAGTTTGTGTAAAAAGAATAAATATTACCTACTGCCTGAAATAGTCCACGTGTTTGCGATGAAAGCCAATCCGAGCGACTTATGAGTTGCGAAATAGTTCGATAAGCTGAACGCAATGCTATGAGTCACACAATCATCGAATGACACTGATTCATTTGTTGGGAACGTACTGGTTGCCTAATATGTATGTAGCATAAACGACAAATCTCTGATTGTGTGATATTCGAAAAAAAAAATCCTCAGAACCACATTTGACAGAATATATCGTTTTTCAGAAAGTAGTATTTCCCAGATATGTTTTTATGTTTTTGTGCGTCATACTGTTTAAATCTTTCCTATAGCATATTTCTACAGAACGAACTACACATAAGTTTAACATTTGATTAATTTCATTTCACATGCAATTCATCCTGCTATTGTTAACAAAAAAGAAAATGAACGTAAAACAGTTATTGACAAAGGTGAAGCAAAGTACGCCTTTGCCATAATGGGAATGACAAAAAGTTTTTGAACAGTAAATCTAGAAATGACGACCAAAGTTCAAATAAGGAAATCTCTCTGTATACAGAGATAACCCAGACAACCAATTTGCACGAATAATGAATTTTATGACCGTTTCGTACGTACTTTTATGCGGTAAAGTTACATCACATTAGATGCAGCAAAATTTGCTTCTGCGTACAAAAAGATTCGATATACGTACATAAGCGAGACAATAATAACCCTATATGTATTAGCGTGGTTCAAAAAATCGTTTTTGCTCCACACCACTTATTCGATTCGTAACCAGATTCTATGCCTTCTTCCAAAATTTTAGCTCATTTGGTTGAAAATTGAGAGTGCACAAGCCCTTCAAAGTTTGTATGAGAATTACTATGGGAAAACGATGTTTTTCATTCAATCGACCATAGCATTTTCCTAAGTGCCCTAGAGGATTAGTTTACCCTTGGTACTCCTAGGCTACTCTATCAGCTACAACTTTGCCGAAGACCGCATTCAAATCGGATGCCTCATTAATTAGTTATCGATTTGTATCCAACTGGACAAGCTTTAGCAATAATCCTCCAGCTCTCCAGCAGGCAACATTGCTGCATATGGCGCCAAAGATAGCACACTGAAATCATGGCTACTACCCAAGTAACACACTTGTCACCGAAGAGTCACGACGGCGCAGGTTTTTGTTACGCAGAAGTCACTGTGACTTACTTCTAGCAAGTAAGCATTTATTTGTTAGAAATAAGTCACAGTGACTTCTACGCAACAAAAACCTGCGCTGCCGTGACTCTTCGGTGACAAGTGTGTTACTTGGGTATGTTTTACTGCAAAATGCAGTGATGCCCGACGATTTTATTAACCACCATGAGTAAAGATTTCGAATCTAGATAAAAATCGGTAACTATTTAATGAGGCATGCGATATGTATGCGAACTTCGGCAAAGTTGTAGCTGCTAGAGTAGCCTAGAAGTACCAAGGGTCAACTAACGCTCTAGGGAACTTGGGAAAATACTACGGTCGATTGAATGAAAAACATCGTTTTCCCATAGTAATTCCCATACAAACTTTGAAGGGCTTGTGTAGTCTCAATTTTCAACCAAATGAACTCAAATTGTGGGAAAAGGCATAGAATCTGGTTACGAATCTAATGAGCGGTGTGGAGAAAAAACGATTTTTTGAACCAAGCTAATATGTATATGTATATAATAAAAGTTGAGTTAAGACGAGGACCTCCCTAATAAAAAAATGGACGAGATGCAGCAAACATATGAAAACAACTTCCTTGAAAACACCAAACGCCAAAAATTAACGTTAGGATAGGAAGTTTTTTCCTTCTTAAACGTGGGTTCAGATCATTGTGCTTTGTTGATCAGGGCCTCAAACCAAAATTTATGACTTTGTAACCATTCCTCCTCTCCTCTTCTTGGCGTAACGTCCTCACTGGGACAAAGCCTGCTTCTCAGCTTAGTGTTCTATGAGCACTTCCACAGTTATTAACTGAGAGCTTCCTCTGCCAATGACCATTTTGCATGTGTATATCGTGTGGCAGGCACGAAGATACTCTATGCCCAAGGAAGTCAAGGAAATTTCCTTTGCTGAATACCCGTGCGTTTATCGCCTCGGCTATATGGGCCCTTGTAACCATTATGATGGCCGATCACTTTCTTGTATGTTTTTTGCACTGCATCTGCAATAAAACAGTTACTCTTTCATTTTTATCACATATCAGATAGCATTATGTAAACATAAACGCTGCTAGCTTAAGCGAGTTTGTATGTACACTTTAATGAGTTTATTTTTACATTTATGCGATTTCATTCGTATACCAATGCAAATGAAACCAGCATATATAAAAAAAATACCAAATGAAATCGTATAATCATCGCAGTACGCAAATCATTTGACACCTTGACCGCACGTTTTTGCGAACAAGTTCCCGGGTAGACGTGAATATCATAATCATATCTTAAAACGATCAAATTTTGATATCATATCTTAATATGATATTGATGAGATATTCAAAAAATTGCCAAATATCTGCTCAATATCTCATCGTGAAATGATTTCAAAATTAGTTCTTAATTTGATCTTTGGAAAGCCTTGTGCAACCCGCTGTAAAAATGTCGAAATTTCCCAACATTGCGCATGAAAGCTATTTTAGGTTTTCAACTTTCATTATGCGCCGTCACCAAATAACGTAACGCTTCAGGAGATAGGGATTTAATAAATTACGTAACGCTTCAGGGGAATAGGGAATACAGCCTAGACCTTATGTCCACCACAAGTTTTACAAACGAGCAATGGGACAAAAACAAAGTAGAAGTGCCCTTCTTTTCAATAAGCGGATTTATAGATGCGGATTCCGGATCATTGGACAATTTGGGAGCTTTATCGGCCCGCTAAGCAAAAAACGACCATTTCGAAAAACGGACCATTTGATTCTAGATTCAACAAAACATACCGTTGCAGACGATCAGCTTTTTAAGTTTCAACCAACAAATTGCGTAGTAATTCTGCCTCGGGTACACGAACAGACGACAGTCGTGACGATTACCATCTTCTGAATGTTTTCAAAGCTTTTCTGGGCGACAGTTTACAATAGGAAACGTTCAGTGAGGTACTAGATTTTAAGCTGATTTTTTATGGCAAGAAGGTAAGTTCTTCGTTTCTGCAACGAAATTATGCAAAAAGTGTGGGTATTATGATTCCTTGCCTTATTTAATGCTGTTAGAACAAAACTTTGAAAATGGAGAACACAATAACCCAGTTACCCAAAGTTTTGCTCGAACAGCATTAAATTAGGCAAGGAATTATGATAGCCACGCTTTTTGGGTCATTTCATTGCAGAAATGGAGAATTTACCTTCTCACTATACAAAAATTCAGCTCATCACAACAATGTAGTACTTCACTGATTGCGTCCTAATGGTGGTAATTCGTCCTGTTTCAGGCGCAAAATAAACCAAACATGTTTCTACACATGTCGTTTTTAAAGTTTGGATCACTAGCTTTGTTAACAATTTAGAGAAAAGGCATAAAATGTGAAATTATCTAGAGAAATGTGCTCTCTTAGATTAGAAAAATATGCAATTCCTAATTGAGCCTTAATTCATTTTTATTTTCCATACCATCACGTCAGTTTGCAAATTTTGTCTGGAAATTGTATTAATATTCTGCAATAGAACATTTATCATTGGGAAATTTGAAAAAAAATACAGCTTAAGGCGAAACTGGAAGCATTTTCTCATTTTTTTGGGTTTTGATTTTTTATTAAATAACGAAGCAATATTTTTAAAATCGGTTTTCGTGCACATGTAGGGTATGGATCAGGGTATCTTCTGATTTTTTTACGCGGTAGAAAATGTTTTTCGTTTTTGCAGAAACCATTTTTTAGTGAAATTTTGTTCAAAAATGGTTTCTGCAAAAATGAAAAACATTTTCTACCGCGTAAAAAATTCAGAAGATACCCTGATCCATACCCTACATGTGCACGAAAACCGATTTTGAAATTATTGCTTCGTTATTTAATAAGAAATCAAAAACCAAAAAGTGAGGATTTGCTTCCAGTTTCGCCTTAAGATCAAAATTAGCTCTTCACATTTCCATCTGCAACATCCAGAAATCGAAAGATCTGAAAATTACTGCTCAAGATCAAAATTAGTTCTTTCACACACTCATCTATAACATGGCGGGACCAAACCAACACAACTACCATGACTCGCAAACACCTTGGAAAACGTAGAACTTGATGCTCTTGTTACCTCCTATTTTCAGACATGAGTCGTAGTGCAGTGGAAATGTCACTGCTCAAAAATCTCGAGGTCATGAGTTCGATTCTGGTCGCGACCATTTTTATTTTTTTTTTCGATCGAATCCATCTGTCAGATCAATTTATGATATTGGTTTGATGTGCTACAGCCCAGATCTCCCCAGATATTAGTCTGATCTTATAATATCAAAATGAGATATTATCACGTTCTTCCCCATACTAATTTTTGATTTTATTTTTGAACTTTTATCTCTTACTAGCTGTCCCGGCAAACTTTGTCTTGCCATGTTGTGGTGGTTTGAACTGTTAGGCTCAAAAAAGCACCGCACTCTAGATTGGTTTCATTTTTGATCGTGTTGATTTCCTTCCCAGCTTATACATAATCAGTATTTGATCAATTTTCTTACTTTTCTAGTCGATTTTCGTAACTTTTTGTACATATAAACACAGCCACCACGAATATGAACCGAACCGTGCAAGATCGGTTCAGCCGTTCGTGACTTTTGTTGCCTCAAAGGGAAGTCAAACTCATTTTTTTATATATAGATGTCAAACAAACCAATACCTAATTATGATCTTGAGAACTTCACTGAGGAATATCAAATGATGATATTGTCTTGATTTTTACTTCTACTCGGGATTATAGACATAAAAATGTGAATCAAAAACATTTTCCCTTAAAGCAGTTATATTGTAGCTAATTGAAAGTATATTCCAAAATATTATTTATTTTTTAGAAAATTTGGCAGCTTTGGGTTAAGTTTACATACAATTTTTTTTGAAAAGCTTTCCTCTTAATCATGTTCAAAGTTACTTTGACTTATTATCTTTCGAATGAGACCTAGGATTTTGAAATCGGATGCAAATTGGTGGAGATATGGGCCTTAAAAATGACATGTTTTGAGGGAGTGACCCCAAACTTTTGATTGGGAGTGTATATCGAACTGGTTGCTTTTCGCACTGCCTTCACTTTCTACCCTATCATGGTAGAATGATGAGCACGAGGATGTTGATGTGTGGCTGTTGGTTGTTCCTTTTTCCAGTCTAACTGGGGGTCCATTATAAGTTGCCGTTCGCCAATGTCCAGGTATCCGGGTTCGTTTGAGCCATGGGCTCAGAAGAGGATCAGTGTCAGCTGTTCTCAGGGGGAAAGAGCAACTGACGAAAGTGCCGGGGCTGGGATCGAACCCATGACCATCTGCTTATGAAGCAAACGTGTGGCCACTTGCGTCACGGGCCCCAGCTAGTTTCTAAGAATTTGCTGGAAGATTGTTTGGACGCATTGTTTGAAGAAATTTTTGGATTTTTTTTAATTCCTGGGCAAAAATAGCTGGAGGAACTGTTGGTGAAACACCTCGTACAACCTCAAGGAGAGTCTCTTTAAATTTTTTACAGGATTTTTGAAATAATTGCCAGGGAAAATCCCCAACTATATGGAGTAATACCTGAAGGAATCTTTGGAGTAATTTAAGCAATAATTTCTGAAAAGTTTCAAGAAAAAAAATCTTCTTAAACTTTCTGAATGAATATCCGAATCTTTGTGAAAAAAAAAATCTCCTGATATTGCATCTTCAGGGGTTCTTTTCTCCAGGAACAAATTATCTCCTTAACGAATTTTCGGAGAAAGCTCAAAGAAAAACTCCTGGAAGAAGATCTATCAATATTTCTGAAGCGAATTCAGAATAAACGTAAGCGCCGCCACGCCACGCTGCCGTCGTCGACGATTTTTTCACGCCGCCGCCACCAGTTAAATTGACCCGGCGCGCCGCTGTTCATATTTTTTCACACCGCCAAACAAAATTTCCCACGCCGATTAGAAAACGACAAAGATTTTTTGCTCACCAACCTGTTTAAATCTGAAACTAATAACAGCGGTAATTTGGAAACGGATTCTTTTTTTCCTTATGCATACGAGGCGTATTTTCTGAAGTTCTTGTCAATCTTTGTTTTTTTGTGATTTCGTTTAATGATTTCTTACAGAAATACAATACAATATCCTCACTATTTTTGTACTGAACGTACTAAATAGACTCATTTGAACCATAACGGATTATCAACAAAATTCTTGGCGATATTCTCATTAGGTCTACCAGCAAATTCTCCTACAAAGAATATGTGTATCTCTTGGAAGATTTTCATGGCAAATTACGAATGACACTCTTGGAGGCATATATTCCATCAAATCTTCAGAAATTGGTATAGGTACACGACCCTCAAGGAATTTCATCAATAATTCTTCTAGAAAATTTTCCAGAATTCTTTCAAAAGTTTCTCCAAGGATTCTTCAAAAAATATCCAAATTCTTTCTAAATTAAGAAATATTTTTAGAGATGCCTTAAGTTCCTCCATAAATTTTTCAAAGAATTTCTATGGAGAACCTTCTGAAATGGCTCCATTGATTTATTAGAAATTTCATTAACCTTTCAGGACGCGTGCCTGTTTGATACTAAAACTGCATCGCGCTCGCGCGGTATACGGTGAGCGAGTTTTTTTTTCGGCCGACAAAAACCCCCCATGACGAAGAGAACAATCCTGCCGATAATATCCTTGGTCATTCCTTTGGAAATTTCTAAGGCCCTTCACAGTTAAAGTATTCCTCCAGACATTCTTTCAGGAATTCCTTTAAAAATATGTTCATGAATTCATCCTGGAATCCTTTCAGAACATCCTCCATGAATTTTGGTAAGAGATTTCTCTTGAAAGTTTTCTAAATATTGATTAATGAATCCTTGTAGGAATTCACACAAGGGTTTCTGAGGGAAAGTTTTCAGCAATATGTTTAGGAACTCTTTCAGAAAATTCGTTGAGATACTTTCACATAATACTGCAGGGATTCGTTCAAGAATATCTCCAGGGATTTCTTCAGGAATTAGAAAGACATTCAGGTATACCTCCATGGTTTTTTTTCAGAAATTCTTCCTTGGACTCCATCTAAATCTTACTAAGAAATTCCTTCTGAAATATCACTTAAGACACATTCAGTACTTTAAGCGTTTTTCATGGTTGTCAGTAAGAGATTATCTTTCAAAAATATTTTCTGGGATTCCTTCAGAGACCCCTCCGGGAATTCTTTGAGATATTCCTCCACTGATGTTTACAGAAGTTTTTATGAAATAACGTAAACCATGTTGGAGTTACTTTTCGAGGGATACTTGAAGGAATTTCTAAAGAAATGTCCAAAAAAAACCTGATGAGATTTAATTTTATTAAAACTATTTCAGAAACAAACGTTGGGGGAGCTCCTGGAGAAGTCCCTGGGGAATACCTGGAGGAACTCCTGAGATTCGCCACAAAAGTTCAGTAAATTGGACGTACTGGCTTAATTTCCCCAACAGAGGGGTAGGAGGAAAAACTCCTGAGATGGCTTTGGAGGAATTTTTAGTAGAACTTTATGAGAAATTTCTGAGAAAATCCTTAATGGCATTTCTGAAGGATATCTTTCAGGAGTTTCCGAATTAAATTATGAAGAAGTTTCTGAAGGAATCATTGAAAAAAAATCTTCAGAAATCCGCGTAGAAATTGCAGACAAGGGTACTAGAAAAATTATTGAAAAAAATAATTTTTGAAGGATGATTTGGAACAAACCAGAATAAAATAAAATAAAATTTCCTGGTACAATTCCCCTAGACGATCTTGTGAAGTATTTTTTAAGGAATCGCCAAAAGAAATTTCTGAAAATATGTTTTTTCAAGGAACTTCTGAAGCAATGCATGGAAAATTGGAGAATGCTGAGCAGTAATTTCAAGAAGAATTTCTGGAGATATTCCTGGAAGGAACTCCTGAAAAAAACTCTGAAGGAATTTTCAAAGGATCACCGGAAAAAAATGTGAAAGAATCTCTGAAGGAAGATTTCTAAAAATCTCTAGAGAAGTTTACGATCCTACTTGTGGAGGAATATCGGAGGATTTTCTAGGAAGCTCCCTGGAGGAACTCCCTGAAGAATCTATTCAGAATTTTCTGGAGAACGTTTAAACCTTTCACACAAAATAGATGAAAATTGTAATTAAGGTACAAAAAAAAACAAATTATTCTGTATTGACGTTTTTTAATTACTAGAAATTGCACTACACTAAAAAAATAATAAAAAAAATCGTCACGCCGATTACGCCGCCGCCGCCGCCGCCGGTGAAAACTGCTTCGGCGCACATGTCTAATTCAGAAATGTTTAAAGAAATACATTATGGAATACAAGCATGAACTTCTGTGGTAATCCTTGATGGAATTTCCTATAGATTCCCTTGTGCACTCAGGAGGAATTCTTTACAACGAATTTCTGAGGAAACCCGTGAACCAGTTTCAAGATTAATCTTTTGAGATATTATTTGCGAAACTCTTGAAGAAGTCACAAGATTTTGAAGGGATTCTTAGAGGAGTCTCTTGTTGAATTCTTGCTAAAAATTATTCTAAGAAATCGTACGAGAAGCTTCTTTCTCGTAACTGCCATGTGCAGCATATATAGTTGTCCCACGTTCCAAAACAGAAAACTGAGAAAAAAACGCGTTTTAAGTCTGAGCCTTGTTTCCTTCTCTACGGACAAGTGTAATAAAAACACAAAGTGAATTCATCAGCATTGTGTTAGAATTGGATATTTATCATTGAAATATGAACAAAAAGTTTCATAAATAAACACTCAATTTATTTAGATTTTTAAAAGAAAAACTCTGATGGAACTGTAATGCCGATAAATCTAGTAATTTTCATAAGCTGTCCCATGTGGTAATTTGCGTTATAAACTGTCCCATATTGAGTTTTGCAGTCCCATGTTGAATTTCACAAATTAAATCAGGATTTTCGGAGAATGTTCAAGATTCCTTCAGGGATGCTCGCATAGCTTTTTATGCGTATAAATTGAACATGGGATAGCTTTTGAGAGAAAATAAATGAACATGGGACAGCTTATGCTAAGAAATTGAACATGGGACAAATTGACTTGAAGTTGTTTTCATGGAGTTTCTGAACAAAGTATACTAACCGAGAGTAGATTCTAATAGTATACGCAAAAATAGAGCTTTTGATGATAAAAAGTCAATACCGTCAAAAAGTAACATAGGACCACCATGCTGCACACGGCAGTCAACATTTCAGAAAACGTTTGATAAATCATAAAAGAATCCCCGAAGGAATATCCCTGGAGGTAATCCTGGATAGTTTTTAGGAAGTATTTTTGCTAAACTTATGAAAAGAATTTCAGCAAGAATGTCTTTTCCGCAATAATTACAGAATCAAATCGCTAAATAATAAAGCATGGAGGGGTTTCCCTGCAATAATTCTTAATTTGGCGCGATTATGAAGTACAGAATTGTGAATTGTGGAAGCCTTAAGCAATCAGCTTTGATTTGACCATGATAGCACTGCCCAAGCAACCATCAGCACTATATTTAGCCTTTTTGGGCTTTTCGAGCTATTACTCGATCAATGTAGAAACCGAAAGTTCAACAAGCACTATATCAGCACGCAAGGCGAATAATAGTGCCGAATGGTTATTTGGGTACTTTATAAATCTTCCTTTTGCATCACATTGCCTGCAGCAGGGCCGTGCACAGAAAAGGCGAAATGGGAGGGTTTTTTCCTAATTTTGGCAAAGGGCGGAGGGGCGCCTAGTGTATGAAACATCGATAATGGGAGGGGTTAAACCCCAAACACACCTCCCTTGTGCACGGGCTTGGGCTGCAGCTCGTTGACGTCAGGTATCAGTAGGTCGGCTCCAGAGGCATGTTGACGTAGTGTACGGTTTGGGTCAAAAATGACCCTAATGCCAAATGATACATTGCTTTTTAATTTCTATTCGATACATAATGGAAGTTTTCTGAATTAAAAGTTCAGGCATTTGAAAGTATAATATTAATATACAAGGTCGATCAAAAAATTGATTGCTTTCGATTAAACCTTAACATTGCCGTTTTGCCTCAACCAGTCTAAACACTAATTTTCCCAGCCAAACACAAACATCGCACCTTGCACTGTCATCCTTGCTCGGTCGATCGCAACTCGCAAGCAATCATCAATCGACTAGAAAAAGTTGAAATCGCGCGCGCTTCACTCACGTAATATGCGTCTGTATTGTTGTCGGCTTCTAGCTAGGTCCTCCCGCCCGCTGGCTGGTTGGCGGCCTCGCCTTGCAGAAGGGACGACAGAGAGGCTGCTGGCTGCCAGGTGACTGTTTGGTTGCGATTTACGCGAAATTAAAAGTACAACCATTTTCGCAACTAGTAGAAATATTAATCTTTCCTGTCCAGGTCGACCGGTTGTCAACGGGGTTGTTGCTGCGCTGCGTAGTCGCGCCGCTATGCCGTTTGTACCCTAGACGGGGCGGCGGTGGCGGTTTATGTTGATGTTTTTTTTTCGATTTTAACTGTCGTCAACATGACTTTTGCTGGTTGGTAAGTGCGTTTAGCTAAAAAATGATTATGCAGATTTGAGCTATGAGGGGTGGGAAAGCGTATACCTAGTGATTTGTTGTTTGTGGTAGCCATCAAAAGCTCATGTGAACAGACTGTTAACTTTTCATGACGCATTTCACCTTGTTGGGATAGTTGTTTTAAGGTCAAAGCGATGTTTGATGAGTAAATTGTAATTATGTACTGTACTTATCGCATTCCAGAGATTGTTTCCCAACAGGAAAAGCAGCTTGCAGCATTGCGCAGGATCAGGGTGTCTTTTTCAGTTTTATCTGGCTCTTTGCATTACAAATGACCAAATTTATTATTAATTCGAACATGAGTCTTACTTTTAAACCAACACAATATGCAGGACCATACCATGCAGTTTACCAGGTTGACCTGCGTGAATCCTTTGCAGGAATCAGCAAGAATCCTATACCTGCATAACTCTATAGGAATTCATTTATATTAGAGACATCATCTATATATTCCCGTCATTTTTCGTGCTGATGTTACGTTCTAACTGAGACAAAGCCCGCATTAGTCCAGTTACATACGTTATTAGTCAAATCTAATATTAGCCTACACAGCAAATAATTTTGTAATATCCAGGCGCGTAATTTCTGGCGATGTATCCATTTTTTAACGTAATTTCATTCGTTTACATCGTTTTCCAACATTTATCACACTCACTATGTACACCCTGGTAGGCACCGGAAAGTGTCAACAAACCCATTCCAGCAAACACTCAGAAGCAGTACCATATTTATCATCTACCTCCCAACTCGGTGAAATAGCCGAGAGTTAAGGGATACGCCTCACAATCAACGGATCAGTATACGAATCCATGCCAATATTTTACTTATATATGATTCATCAATCGTTCCGGTTCTAGCGATTGCTAGACCCACTTTCAAGCTGCGGCGGCTGATTTGCTGCGTAGAATGGATGTAATTTGTACATCAATTTTACGACGCGACTGAAGTGCATCGAAAATGATGTGATATCACAATAATTTTTTTTGCTGTGTAAGTTCACTTTCAAGTCAGCAAACGATCAAGTGAGGGACCAGAACTAAACCTCAAACATTGACCGCACTTTATGTCCGTTTCCTCCAAAGTCCGTTTAAGTACATCTCACGGGCAATTAATCATATTTTGAAGTTTATAAATTCGAACGTTGTACGTCTGATTGTTACATTTATCACATTTGGGAAGCGTGTGGGGAAGCGACCGAGGCCGGCAAATGAATAAGGTAAATTTGGCACGAAAGGGTCCCGAGCAGAGGGGAATATCAAATTAATAACTACGAAATCACAAAACCTGTTTTTATATCTTGTTTTGTTATTATTGAATTATCAAGGCATTACGTTTCCATAACATGTTTTGTTGGACAATCTTATTTTGTTATGACCAAGCAATTGGTATGCAGCCCTTAAATAACATCTCAATATTACATTCTGTTGTGGAACAAGTTTGGTTATTATTGTATTATTGAGAGTGCACAAATACTTTATGGTATTGCTATCTAAACTAAAACAAATTTTGAAACAAAACCTACGTCATTCTACAACGTTATTTACAGCATTTGAGGGAAAGCAACTGCATATTCACTCATCAATTTGTCTTCCTCTTTCATTTATCATTACATCCAAACTGAGACATATCACTAGCTAGTATTCCGTGGGAAAAAGTTTGCATAATGCACCAGAAAAACTGTTTAACGATTTTTTGAAAAGTGCGCAAAGTTAGGCCCTAGGTGCGCAAAGTATGGTACGCTTACGGTATCACATTTGATAAGAGGTGTGGTATATTTTTTCAGAAATATTTTGTATTTCACATGTTTTCCCTGTCGTTCCAGAGGATGAAGTCGGATCTACCTATTTGAAAGATAGGTACATAAATAGTTGAAAATACACCTATTAGGGAAGAGAGAAACTGAAGTTCGCATTCTCACATGTTGGTCTAAATATATAGAATTCTCAGCCATCACGAAGTCATATATGATGTAGAATAGGATGCTAAAGTGGAGGCCATACCCGACTAGATGAACATAACAATAATATATCATAATTATATCTTAATGTGATATAACTAACAAATTATGTTATAATTTTGTTATGACATGGACTGTTTCAAACTTTTTCAAACTAAATTATAACAAAATATATTATAATCTTTTGTAACTAGTTTTGTTACAAATAAATCAGAACAAACTCTGTTATAACTTTGTTATTTTTGCAACTGAACAAAATAATCAGTTGCAAAAATAACATAATTATATCAGAATATGAAATAATTTTAATTTTTAGCTATATTACAAAAAATGAGAAATTTGATTAAGTATTCGTTTTTTTTTCATTGCTTGTAGAGCAAAAGGTCGATGGATAGCAGGTAAAAGATCAGAAAATGTTTATAAGGAAACAGCTTTATTCTATGTAATTGAAAAATTAAAAAAAAAAACATTCAATTGCTGCTGAGGGGCTGCAGTTTTGCTTGTTTTTCATTGCGTAGAATGCCGGAAGCGTATCCGGCTACCCTCAAAACTGAAAAGTACTCATATTTTTTCAACTTTGAACCGATTTAAGTGAACTTCGACTCGTTTGAATAAGAAATCTTTTTTTTTTATTGACTGGTTATGCGAATAGAACGATTGGGTTACGCGGTATTCCCAAAAGTCCAAATTTTCTGGAACATATCCTTATGCTATTGAGGGGCCCAGATGCAAAGAGGTGTAAGTGACCGTTTTGTCGAGTTTGAGCTGAACATATCAAAAAATCTTCAGATTTCAAGCTCACAGGAACTTTTTAAAGATTTTTTTTATGATGATTAGAAAAATTACAGTAAATCAGAGAAAATTGGGTTGATATTGAAACTCCATACATTTTGAATGGGATGAAAAACTGGTGAAAAACTTCAAAGCTCATTTACTCGAAAGTGGGTTTTTGTAACTTACACCCCTTTGCTTCTAAGCTCCTCTATTCTAATATCGGCGTTGTTGGAGTTAGCGTATTGAAAAAAATATGGTCTCTCGTGAAACATGCTTCGTAATTACACTGTTGAAAACGCTTTGACATCCACGTGCAGCACAACAGAACATGTGCTCGATGAACAAATTGAAATTTGAATTATGAAAATGCTACGGTCAACCTTGGCTTGGTCAGCCAAAGCAAAATCAAGAAATTGACATTTATGCTTCGTAATGATTACTTTGAAGTCAATACTTTAGGCCTAGGCTGGGCAGATATGCTATTGGTGATTTGATGGTGCATGAAGAAGAAGAAGAACGATGGTGTTTTGAAAAATCCTATCCCTACCACACAGGAGAAGATTTTAAAATGTCTCTATAAAATCTAAAACAAAATCTCATTAAAAACGTTTTGATGTACGGTGTAAGACTTTGGACGGACTACATATTGAACGTATAAATTTAAATTTAACATTTTTTTTCTTGGTAAGGTACTTAATTTGTACCAATCACCAATTGGGTTTTTTAAATTAAGAATAATATATTGATTTTTTGATTTTATTCGAAAGAGCACCTTTTTTTAAGCCAGTATGTTTTTTTTTCAGATTTTTTAAACATTATTACAAAAAGATTTTTTGAAATCACCTTTTGACAGCTGGGCAATTGCTTGACAGCTCCGCCCAGTACGAAATGCGACGAGGGGTGATTCGACGAATCGATCCCATACAAACTTTAAATCGATTTTTAAATAGGTTCCCGGGCACCAAAGTTCATGAAAATTTGGATTTCGGCTCAGTTTGGCATGTATAGATTGTGAATATGGAATTATCTCAACACCACTAAAGAAGCCAATTGTAGCTGGTCTATGGAAAATTCCACGTGTATGGCAATTCGGGTTTTTTCTTAACTCACGATGACCAGATCGGTTCAGTCGGATTTGTTTTAGATGGAAAAAATAAATCTGGATCAAATGAGATCAATATTGTCAAAATCGGAGAAAATTTATCGCAGATATAACCATTACATAGTTTACCTTCTTTATTTTATTGTCTGCTGTTTCATTTTATGAAGTAAAAAATAAAGGCATTGTGACTTCTAGAAATTTCATCAGACTCTTCCGTATTTTTTATTTTATTCATTGCTATAATTTGAGTTTTGGGTAAATATAGCATCATAGCTATTGATATGTTTATCTTTGTATTAATTTCCTTCTTTCAATATCCCAATTCCGTTACGGTGCCAAATTCCTATCACTTTTCTACGATTCCCAATTCTTATAGGTTTAGTAAAATTTTAGCTTCAAAAAGTGATACATCTGCAAATGAGTTTGTTTTATCTCAAAATTGAGTAAACCAAGTTGAATTTATATGTCATTTTAACAGTACTGCTATTCTAACCTCTAATTATAACGTCAAAAAGTATCGAACAGACTATGTATTACGAAGTAATGAATATTAGTGAGAGTGGAGATAGCAAATATGGTACCTACTAAATAATTCTAATCAATAAAAATGTCAACTATACAGACAATTCTGCTTAATTGATGATTGCATTTGTCTATTATAACTTTTTTCTTTCGGTCTATTATTATTCGATCATATATTGTTTGACATTATGTCATAAATATCTTTTTTCATTACTAAACATAATCTAAAACAGAATAAAACTAAACAGCATCTGCAGAAGTAATCATATCGGCATATGATATAATTACCTTTTACCTTCGCTCACGTAGGTACGTGTATAATCGCCGTTCTCACAACGCGAACAAAACAAAAAATTAAATAAAATCATCTCCGTCTGGAAAGGATCTTTGTCGCCGCCAAAATGCACCCCATGACGAAGCTCAATCATAAATAGTCGGCTAGCAACTTTTTCGTCGTTCTCTTTGTTCCGAAACAGCCGACGACGGGCCCTGCGAACGCCACCACTATTATTAGTGTTTCAGTTCACATGTCTGCGCACCGCGATAGCGCTGTTGGTAAGAGAGAGAGGTTCGTTGTTTGATCTTGCATTCAAATCTCTGTCTATTTTTGTCCTGCGACTGGCAAACAGTGGTGGAAAGCATCATGCGCTTGACGTGTTTTTTGGTTCGCATCAAACACAATCTTTGCTCACGCGCTCGCGAACCCAAAAAGAGAGAACGGTTCACGATTTCCCGAATCGACGAACCAACACAAAACAAATGTCAAACGAGCAGAATCGCAGTTGGTTCGCCAGAAGGATCACAATGTAGAGCACTTGGTTTGTTGCCATTTTTTGTACACTTAAAGGTAATTAGTTGGGTGTTTTATGATTATACTGGTCAGGTACCATACCAATAAATGATATCGACGAAAAAGTTTACCAACATTTGATTTCATTACAAAAATATCGCCCGCGAACCTCTAAAATAAAAAAGCATCGCGCTTGCAAAAGATGCGATGCACTCGTTGGCGTTCGTGTCGTACGATCGTGAGCCACAAACATGCGAACACAATCGCACAGCACAGGTTTGCGATGCGATGGCATTTTTTTGTAGCGCGTAAGCACACGTTCGCGATCAATTTCCACCACTGCTGGCAAACATGAAATGGGGGAATAGGGAAACTGGCAATACGTAGAACCAGTAAAGCTTCTATCGTCCCTCGCTGCAAGTGCTGTGATAGCCTCATTGGTAAAGGCGACTGGAAATTTACGATAGCAGGATTGGAGGTTCAAATCCCGTCGATGTTTGTAAGTTTTATAATGAATTCGAATTTTTTTTTTTGTGACCTATTATTTTCTAAAAATAGAATAACACACTTAAAATAATTACCCAAAAATGAGTAAAAAAAGTTAGTTTTTACCCTAATTTTGCTTTCGGAATGTTATCAATAACTCTTTAATATCAAAATTTGTTATTGAAATATTTCCCAAATTCACTGTTATTAAGTTGTTATTGCCACTAACAAAACATGTTATTAAATTGATTTTTCAGGAACAAATTTTTGTTATGTGACTTGTTATTTTGCCGCTTATGACAGACAAGTTTATAACTCAATATGTTATGTTAATAACATGAAAATTACTAATTCCATTATGCAGTTATTTTGCCAAAATAACGCATTTTGTTATGCTGTTGTTATTCTCTTCTGCTCGGGGTCCTTCGACTGCGCTGCAGTCTGGGTCTGTGGTCACTCAGAGTTGGGTCAGTCGACAGCGTGGAGTGGAACGGGTGGTGACGGCGACGTAGGTAACCGTCAACAAATCGATATTTCTTCGACCCGTCCGTCCGTCCGTCGTAGTCAATCCAATCGATGCCGCCCAAGGGTGCGAGAATGGTGCTTGAGCGCCGAGGCATTTTGGTGATTGTGCATCGTTTTCGGTTTGCATGTTTCCGGGCGATGGCAATTTTGCGGTTTATCGGATCAGAGGGATGCGGGAAGGGTCTCTAGAGTGCGATGCGAATTAATTTTCGTCATCGAGGCGTCCTGTTGGTTTTTGCGGATGATACAATGTAAGCAACCCAGAACGATGGCGATGAAAATTAGGAACCCTGGTAATCTGGACGTTAAACTAGCTAGAATTAGGGACGTGAACATGTGTAAAACAAAGTATCAACATTTGATTCAACATGCGATTACTGGAATCAAAATTCTCTCAATTTGAATACTTCAATAGCAACATTGTACAGTGATAGACATTCGTTTAGCCGAGAACAAACAAAGTGTCAGGAAACACATACAATAGATTTTATGACAAAACTTTTTTATCGTAGTAATAGTACATATATCTAGTACAGTTTTATAAAAATGTGATACATTAAACTTACATATACACTGAAACAAAACCGAGGGTAAAAACCCTTCAAATTTCATTTTTTGCCTAGACATTCGTTTAGCCGAGGTAAATGAAAAATTGGTTTTCAATAGATTTTTTTGCAATTTCGTAAGTATATTTCGAGAATATACTCCAAGGCATTTTGTTTATGACGTGTTAGCAAGATATTTGACCTTAAAAGTTTATTTATTTGTGAAATTCAGAGAAATGTTTTAAAAAATGTCCCGATAAGGAGAAGCGACGATAAACAAATTTATTTAAGAAAACTGATTTCTGTAAACACTCAAACGTAAGCTAGATTAGCAGTTTTGAAAATATGGCACAGAATTATTGTCAGAAATGTTCAAATTATTGCATAAAATGTCATGAAAAAATAAGTATATGGGTTTTTGGTTGGTTAAACTTTAAAATGGGATTGATAAAAGCTAAAATAAATAGTTCTGCATTGAAATAAATACGTGCCCTAATGCCTGTGGAGTATACGTGTTTGATACTACCATTACTAAATGAGTTAGAAGACTGCAAAGAGAAAGAACTGCAAGAAGTGTCAGATTTTGTGTACCCTGTTTGTTCAAAAGCAGATGCTCATACAAAAATGCAAGATTTGGTTAAATAACTGGCTTATTTCATTCAATCTGAAGGAATATATTATAAATGAGTCTAAGTTGTGAACCACAATCATTTTTAACATGATTTTTTTTGAAAAGAATGTCTAAATTATGAAACAAGTAGTTCATGCTAGAAATTTGAATACTTTCGGTGCCATTTCTCGAAATATGAGCCGTCCAATGTATATTATTTCAGCCAGAAGACAATGTCTAGAAGACATTGGGAGCTATTAGAAGACGTTATAGTAGTAAACGCTGTGATTTATGCAAGTGAAACCAGAAACCATCATATTTCATCAAAACAATACATAAATACGTGATTTTTCGATGGTTGGTGTTATTTTTTTTTTGTTAAAAACGTTGTTTTTCGCAAAATTTCAACCTGCTTTGGTCATGAAACTTTCATTAGATTCCTTTGAAACACTTCCGATAAAAATAACTACATCAAATCTCAATTGAGAAACATTTAAAATATTATGACATATTTATATGAGATGCATCCAAAATTAATATGGCAACACTTCCAAAAACGATCTAATTAATGATTTACAAGTCGATCTATAATGCAGATCACCATACAAAATGACTTTGTTGGATATTTTTCGAAATTTGATAGTTTTTTTATTATGGAATTCTAAAAACTGTACGATTCGGCTAAACGAATGTGGCATCGTACACAAATTACGTAACGCTATAGGGGGAGGGGGGGAGTCTAGCATAGCGCTACGAGCCATACAGAATATTTTTGGTTTTCATACAAAAAGCGTTACATAGGGGAGGGGGGGGAGTCTGAAATCGCTGATTTTAGCGTTACGTAATTTGTGTACCATGCCTGTCTAGGCGAAAAATGAAATTTGAAGGGTTTTTACCCTCGTTTTTGTTTCAGTGTATATGTAAGTGTGATGTATCACATTTTTATAAAACAGTACTAGATATACTATCACTACGATAAAAAAGTTTTATAATAAAATCTTTTGTATGAGTTTCCTGGCACTTTTTTGAAATTTTTTTAGCCTCGGCTAAACGAATGTCTATCACTGTAGCTACAGTGAAGCAGCGGACCCACCTCTTACGGAATAAGAAATGTAACCTGGAAAAAGCGGATTGTAAGGAAATGTTATTGCTGTGCCATTACTCACAGATACTACTGATCTATTAAATCGTTGGTTCGAGCATTCTGAATAACTTCTTTGAGTTTCAACGTCTGACTACCCTAGCAAAGTCTGACAGCAAATCGAAACCTAATTTTGATGTTGTGATATTGCAAATTATGATTACTCAGGTTGATGTCGTTTTGGTCGTTTTAACGGTTAAAACATCAAAAATGAGAGCAGAAAAATGTTCCTGTGAGAGCAAGTTGAAAACAATTCCTGCTATCAGTGATGCCAAATTGATTACTGTTTTTGCTATCAGTGCGAAAAAATTGAAAAATCGTTAAATTTACAGTTTTTTTTGGAATAATATGGAAACTTAAATGCAATACGTTAATTACAATGATGGTATATCATTAGATGCTTTATAAAAGGTCGCCTAGAAGTTTTGAAATGACTTGAAAACTTAAACATTTGTAATAATTTTAAATGACAGCAAAAAGATATCAATATTTGAAATCAAAATCAATCAAGACAATCTGATATCAAAATATGATATCAATTTGCTGCTGATTACAAATCGTGATTTCGATTTGCTATCATTTTGTTGTTAGACTTTGCTCGGGTAACTGATAACTCTGAGGAGATTGAAACATCCATCCGAAGCATGAAGTTCAACATGGCTCCTGAGATATAAGGTATAAATAGGTCGGCTCCAGAGGCACATCCACATTCTGGGTGATTGCCCGATAACGATTTGACATGTTGCCAGGTCAAATTTCTGTCGACTTAATTGATTTCCCTGTTGAGGCTGCGCCACCATGAGTCTGCCTCTGCTGCGATGTCCTGCTGGGTTCCAATCTAACGCTTGTTTGCAGATTTCGTTCCTGCCCCTGCGTAGAGTGTGGCCGACCCACCTCCACTTTTATTCCAGAATTTCTGTCACTATCGGCTTTTGATGACATCGACGATGGAGCTCCACGTTGGAGATCCAATTGTGAGGCCACCATGCACGAATTATATACCGCAGGCATGTATTGATGAAGACCTTCAGCCGTTGAGTGTTCTCCAGTGATACACACCAGGTTTCACTGGCGTAAAGCATCACAGATTTCAAGTTTGAGTCGAAAATTCGGATCTTGGTGCGTGGGCTAATATGAGTGTTTTCCTATGTGGATCTTGATGCCGGCCACTTTTTAGCAACCAACATTCTCCACTGATTGCACAGCTACCGTAAAACTGGAAGGGTTGACCGTGTTTACATACATCGATTTGGTCTTACTGGCGTTGATGGTAAGAGTTGCCGCTGAAGAGCGATTGGCAAGATCATCGAGCTTGCTCTGCATATCAGAGCGCCGTTGAGCTAGGAGAGCACGTCATCAGCCAGTTCGAAGTCATTATGGTGCTCCATGGTAATGGGCAGCAACAGCAATCTACGATTTGGTTCACGGTACCTACCAGGATCTCGTCGATTACGATGAGGAACAGTAGCGGTGATAGTTTACATCCTTGCCTCACTCCAGCAACGACTCGGATGGGATCGGACAAAACACCGTTGTGCAGTACTCTGCACGAAAATGCCCTGAACTGTGCTTCAATGAGGCCGATGATTTTCTCAGGGAGATCCTTTCGCCTGAGGGCTTCCCACATGTTTCCGTGATTGAGACGATCGAAAGTTTTTTCGTAATCAATGAACACCAGGTAGGGATACTCTTGGAATTCTTTCCAGGATAATACGGAGCGTGACAATATGGTCTACGCAGGATCGTCCGGCACGGAATCCTGCTTTCTGCCGTCGGTGGAGAGTTGCGTCAATATTCTCCTATATCAGGTTGAGGATCACTTTCCAGAGGACTTTGAGTACGATACACAGTAACATGACGCCCCGCCAAATATCGCATACAGCCAGGTCACCCTTTTTGGGTACCTTTACTGAGACGCCTTGCATGTAATCGGTCAGAAATGTCGCGGTTTCCCATAAGTTGCAGAATAATTGATGCAGTAGTCGCAGTCAGCTTTGAACATCTCAGTTGATATGCGATCGACCCCTGGGCTCTGTTCGATTTCCTGCTACGGATGGCTATCTCCTGCATTGATGGAGTTTCGTTGTTGACACGGGTAATGCGTCAAACCCCTGGCGGGTCATGCTGAGGTGTTGATGGCGTGGCAAAACACTTGGAAAAGGTTTCCAAAGTGCTCGAACCAGTGTTTCAACTGTCCAGACGTGTCATCCACGGGCATCGTAGTATTCTTCATGGCCCCACTAAGGCGACGTAAGACATCGTAGAGGAGACGGATGTCGCCGGTGTTTGCGGCTTTCTCGCCTTCGTCGCCTACGCTCTTGTGTCCCATCTACATGAGCGTTTCACTTCCTTCTCGAGAGCGGCTTCTTCGCTCGCTCTATCGCGACTTTGGCGTTCTCCAAGTGATGTGATGCTCTGCTTTCTCCGGGTACGCTGCTCACCCAAATTATTCTCGCCAGTGGCGATGAAGGCGTTCTTGATAGCCCTCCATGGAGTTTCTACGCTTCCATCTTCTGAAATATTCGCAGTGCGGTATTCGTTCATCGATGAATGACTTTTTCACCGCAGCATCTTCCAGTCCGCGTGTGTCATTCCGGCGTCCAATACGCAGCCAGTTCTCGCTGATTGGGAGATGATGGTCGGACGCAATGTCGATGCTACGTTTGTTCCGCACGTCAAGAAGGCTCCGTCGCCATTTCCGGCGGATGCAGATGTGGTCGATTTGATTTTCCGTGACGTCATCACGGTAATCCCACCAGTCACTTTACCCGGGTAGAGGCTAATGGCAAACAAAGGACAAAATAATAACTGGTTTTGCCATCACATCTCATTTTGCCATTCTTCTGTTATTATGAAAAACTTAAAATGGCTAATCAATAGCAAAATATACAATCATAGCCAATCTTGTCATTGATATGTTATTCATGAATAATGCTAAATAACACATCAATAACAAAAATTACTATCATGGTAAAACTTGCAATTTAGCACCTTTTATAATGAATTGTATAAAATATCAAAACAATAACATAATTTACATTCCTTGCTAAATTTGCCATTATTTTGATATTGTAAGAAATTGTTTATAAACATTCGGCACCATAACATATTTTACTCTTAATATACCATTAACTATTATATTGTATATTTCAAGCATAACTTTTCAATTCGACGTATCTCGCAAAAGTAAACAAATCCGGATTCTCAGCTGTGTATTTGATTCGCAATGGATTCTATTTGATGCACATCAATTTATGTTAATTTAGAACTCAAACAATTAAAGAGTATAATTTGTAAAACGACGTATCTATCTTTTTCGATCTTTTTAACCCTTCAGCGCGCGCGCTGTTGTAAAAAGTACAACACAACCAAAAAACCTCGCTTTTCCTTTACAGCGCGAGCGCGTTACAGTTTCGATTGCTTGATGGCGCGCGTCCTGGAAGGTTAAGAAAGCTATTAGGGCACTGGTTTGTTTGTTTGTTTGTTAATGTATTTACGAAACTTTACACCTGAAGGGAGGGCACTGGTGTAGTGGGATTCTTCTTGCACATGTAAACATCAATTCTACTAGTTGTGTACAACATAAACTTTTATTTTTGCTATTTTCTCTCTCAATGCTCAGTCAATTCGAGTGCGAATTTTACACTTTTATACACTCCGACCTTATTTTACGTCCACTTTTTTTACGCCGAATTAGTTTACGTCCACTTTTTTACGTCCAAAATTTAGATTAACGTCCATTTCAATCATTGCTCAAATTATCAAATAGTTTTTCTAAATAGACACGAATAATGTTCTGTAAAGTTTGAAAGGATAACAAAAGCTAACCAGTGATAGCTTCGGTTGTTATTATTTACACTTTTAGATGGCAACACTGTTCTAATAGAGTCATATATTGCTAAATAATTACCAAATTCCAGATCGGATCGCTATGTAAAATTTCGTATGCGTGTTGGTAACTACACCATTAAGAAATGTAAACATGAAAAATCTCAAAAAATCGATTTTCACCGGGATACTCACACGGTGATTGAAATAGCTTTTTTCGACTTCTGCGCGTGGACAAATCACGAGTACCAAAACCAAAAAAACAAAAGCTCGTTTTTACTCCCAGCCTACTATGGCATGAGATACTGCTTACGTGCATGCAAATGGGGTCTCCAGTTACCCTAGTGGTTGAGGCTATGGATCACCAAACCGGGGAAGGTGGGATTGATTCCCGTTCCGGTCGGGAAAATTTTCTCGACTCCCTGGGGATAGTGCTGTGCTTGCCTCATAATATACAAATTCATGCAATGGCAGGCAAAGAAAGTCCTTCAATTAATAACTGTGGAAGTGCTCAAAGAACACTAAGTTGAAGAGAGGCAGGCCAAGTTCCAGTGGGAACGTTGAGCCATAAAAAGAAGAAGAAGCATGTAAAGAAAACCAACAAATTGTATTCACAAGTGGAACTGGAACGTTATTTGTACGATGGCGCGAACATTATCACGCATATCGATACCATGTGAAATCATGTTGGTGCTGCCAACACTGGCCATCTGATTCTGTCACATCCACCCAAAAACTGTTCGCTTGTAATTCCTTAAAATAAGGCTGTCTTCACAATGTGCATAAAAATTAGGGTGAACCAAATTTTCAAGAAATTGGTAGCCAAAATATTTAGTTGCAAAAATAACTGTATACATCCTTTAACCCTTATGTGTCCGACAGGGTACCCGGGTATCCAGCGCCCATTTAAAAATCACGGTGTAGAAAAAAAAAACAAAAAATTTGTCGGACACATAACGGTTAAAAAGCGCATAGCTCACTGGAAGCATTAAACGTGTCTGTGTCTTTTAAATTATAGGTCATTCGACTATCATTGACTCAGGCTCGAAAGACGATTCGCTTGAAAGACGGAGATTGTATCATTATCCAAAAATCTAGCTCATCGTTTCCCAGACTTGGCTCTCGCGACCCCCCAGTCTGTCGTCACCCCGCTTTTGGTAGAACAACAAAAGAGAGTGACGCTTCGGTATAATCAGCTTTTCAAACAGCAGTCAGTTACTGTTTTGGCTGCCAAAAACTGCTCGGTCGATGAAGAGAGAATGGGTTAACTAAAATAAGGGCAGTTGTACGATTGAGTTGTTTATTTTTTTATTTTCTGTCAACACTGGATTTAAAACGAAAGAGAACAATAAAACATATTTTCCATTCATATTTTTTGCTTCACTACTTAATACACCTTGAAACGTATACAGAAGGCATCACGGTCAACCGATAAACAAATAGTTCTTATCCTTCTGAACAAGGTATTCAAAGACGGCACTTTTCTATCTACTCTCGACCCCAAAATTTGGAAGTCTGGAACTTTATTTGATGATCACCTTTTTAATTTTTTTGTATATTTTAACTACTGCTAATTCTACACTTTGATGATTACCACCACCTAGCGGCGAAATCTCCAACTAATTGGTAAATCAACAGAATGCTCTTATCCTTCTGAACAACTTTGCCGAAGACGGCACTTTTCTATCTGCTTTGGATCAGGAGATAGAAAAGTCTAAAACTTCACTTGATAACTAGCGCCACCTAGCGGTGAAATCTCCAACTAATTGGTAAATCAGCAGAATGCTTTTATACTTCTGGACAACTTTGCCGAAGACGGCACATTTCTATCTGCTTTGGATCACGAGTTAGAGACGTCTAAAACTTCACTTGATAACTAGCGCCACCTAGCGGCGAAATCTCCAACTAATTGGTAAATCAACAGAATGCTCTTATTCTTCTGAACAACTTTGCCGAAGACGGCACTTTTCTATCTGCTTTGGATCACGAGTTAGGGAAGTCTAAAACTTTACTTGGTAACTACGTTTACCGGTGCCTTGAAACAACACCCCCAGAAATTTTATGTAGATCGATCAGTGTTGCCATCTGAGGTCAAAATTTCGAACAGTGAATGGCCACACATGATAGCCCTTGGTCAGTACTCAAACTTTGCTGAACACATGGAGAAGGTAAACTTGCATCTAACATTGGTATTTTGACGAAATTAGGTAAGTACTGTGATTTTTTTTACGTCCAATTTGATTTACGCCCCCCCGATAGTGGACGTAAAATAAGGACGGAGTGTATGTAATGTTTTGTACTGTTGTCGCTTTGTATATTCATACCATTATTTTAAAATTGAATTTAAACAACTAAACCTACCATTATTTTGATCGCCACATAAACAGCTAAATTTGTTCTTATTCTGTTATCAATAACTCAAGAATGTCATATTTTGTTATTCACCGATAACAGTTAATTTGGGGTTTATTTTGTTATCAATATCTCAATAATAACTTATTTTGTTCTTCAATTTAATCCGCATGCTTAACCATTACTTTGTTATTTCAATGGCAAAATAAGTTATTTTTAAGTTTTTCTGCTACCAAAATTTTGTTATTATTTTTGTTATTTTAACTCTTATATCAAACAAACAAATAACACATTTTGCCATTCAAACATTCTGTTTTAATGGTAAAATTTGCCATTCTTTTGCCATTATGCTCTACCCGGGTATGCACTGGTAGATGGGGAAAGAGCGATCCCCCCATCATCATGAAATTGTTGCCACACAGCAAATAATTTTGTAATATCCAGGCGCGTAATTTCTGGCGATGTATCCATTTTTTAACGTAATTTCATTCGTTTACATCGTTTTCCAACATTTATCACACTCACTATGTACACCCTGGTAGGCACCGGAAAGTGTCAACAAACCCATTCCAGCAAACACTCAGAAGCAGTACCATATTTATCATCTACCTCCCAACTCGGTGAAATAGCCGAGAGTTAAGGGATACGCCTCACAATCAACGGATCAGTATACGAATCCATGCCAATATTTTACTTATATATGATTCATCAATCGTTCCGGTTCTAGCGATTGCTAGACCCACTTTCAAGCTGCGGCGGCTGATTTGCTGCGTAGAATGGATGTAATTTGTACATCAATTTTACGACGCGACTGAAGTGCATCGAAAATGATGTGATATCACAATAATTTTTTTGCTGTGCACAAAACTCTGGAAACAGCTCACCGTTCTCACTCATTTCTCCGGAGACCATGGCGTTCCATGACGTGCGCGTTGTCCGACTTGTCGAAACCAAACTTGAAGTTGATGTCATCCATTAGGATCTTGATATCACCTTTTGGAATCTTTCGGCATTTATTTGGCTTTAATAGTTCTCTTTGTCTTGCAGTTCGGTTGCAGCATCGGTTGGCACGTAACATTGGATGATGGTAAGGTTTCGAACCCGTGTTCTGAATCTGGCCAAAATTTTCCTCTCATTAATAGGTTCCCACTTCATGAGCGCAGCGTGGGCGTGAGCGCTGAGCATAAAACCAACTCCACGCGTGTTCGCCTCGTAGGCCAGAGTATAGTAGAGTTTGACACGACGCCAATCTGTGCTCTCCAAAGTTCGGCCAACGGACTTCGCTCAGTCCTAGGATCTCAAGCTTCATACGGCATGCCTCATTGCTAGTTGTGCCAGTTTACCCTGCTGTGCTAGGGTTAATACATTCCAAGTTCCAATTCTTGTCCATTCTTTCGCGTTAAAAGTCGTTATTGAATCAGTTCGTAATCTTTCATTTTCGCTTTCTGTAACGTTTTTTGGGTTTACGGAACAATATATTGTTGGCCTAAGGTCCCCTATCCACCGTGGTAGGGCTGCCACCTTAGGTAAAGCATCCGGTGGAGAAGCATCGTATACTCAGCCGCTTGACGCTGTTTGAGCCGCATCTCCTTTGTGAACAGACAATCGATGAGGTAAAAATTATTGAGAACCAGAGCTATTTTGGACGCTTCTTGGCGATTCACTGTAAAACATTCTACTCTATTAAGAAGAATAACTATATTTTTATTATTCCAGCTGATCTGTTCATCTTGCCCCCCATTCCCCTGGAGGCCTATTTAGCCATTTGCCGCGGCAAAAGTGATAGTATTACGAAAAGGTCCTCCCCAGAAGCCATGCGTGAGAGATGACTGATTTCCAGACCGCGACCGCGTGAAACGGTGGCAAACCGAGCTGTCAAACTCGACTAATTGCACACGCGCTTATTATCATGGCGGCCGGCCAGCTAGTCAGCCAGCAGCGTGCTGGCGGGACCGCTCGGGGGCAGGCAGGGTTGGTAAAGGTACGCAAAACACTTCATCTCTCAATACACACGACGGCAATAAGTAATGCAATGCCAGCGACAACGACGACGACAACTGAGCCCGGAAAACCGTCATCGATATGGCGCACGCGTCGTTTGTCGTCGTCGTCGACGTCGTTGTCGGACGGCGAGATGTCTTTGTGGTTGGGCTTCTTTCTGCTGGTCTCTCCGAGAACTAGACCCGCGGGCCGACTTCTTGTAGAATGGTAGCGGCTGCCAGGCTGGTTGGCGACGACGGCGGCGGTGGCGGGGCCACGCCGGTAGCAATCGTCGGTTGACAAATGGTGATAGGTTTAAATGTTTATTGCGTTCGCTTTATATCAATTAATCGGCGGCTTGTCGCAATAGTTGAAAAGATCGTTCGTCACGAGGGAAATGCGCTGGAAAAAATAGTCACTTTTCACAACCGGGCACAACCGGAGTCGGTTGTGAAAGCGCCTGGGACATTGGTATGTAGTTACACCTCAGTAGTTGATACAAGTACTGTTTGTATGCGCGACTCGTACGGGCTAATTAGTCATATGTGAGCTGAATGCAGCAAAGGTGGATTTCTGTTAATGGCTGCGGTATATCAATATTAAATACAACACTGGGAGGTTTCTCGAACAGTTGATCCATTGGTGTGTCATAATATTTGTCACAATTTGAAGAACATTCGTCATTGGGTGATGCAAGTTGGATTAAGTCAAGAAATCAATCCAGTTTTACTGGAATGGAGCGTACTAGAGGTAATAAAAAACGAGCTGGCGGTCTAGTGGCTACAGTTTCTAATTCGTATGCAAAATGCCTTCGGTTCAAACCCTGGTCCGACTTTTATTTCTTTCTTTGAACCTCGCAATCTGTTTTCTTAAATAGAATTCTCAAAAAGATTATAGAAGGAACTCACTGCACAGGAGTTACAATTGTGTAATTCTAACCCAACCTTTGAAAAACATGATATCAACCTTCCTGATGCATCAGTTTGGGAACAGCTTGCTGACATAGTGTACGGTATGGGTCAAAAATGACTCTAATGCATAAGGAGTGTTAAGTCGCGTCCAACAAAAAATCTGCGCTGCCGTAGGGCTTCTGTGACATGTGTGCTCCTTGGATCAAACTCCTCACTTCTAATTCTTCACCATTGATTGCTCACTCCCAACTATTCATTGTTCTGCTTGCCACTTTTCACTGCTTATTTCCCATTCTTCACTATAATCTCCTCGTTTATTACTCTTCACTGTTCATTTCTCACTACTCACTGTTCACTCATTATTGCTTACGCCAGCCTCTCACTGTTCGCTGCTCATTCCACATTTTACGCTGCTCCCTTTTCACTTTTCACTCTTCATTACTCACTAGCTTCTAGCTTCTAGATTCTAGTTTCTAGCTTCTAGCTTCTTGCTTCTGTGTATATTTTTTTATTACCATACGGGTTTGGGCCGAAGGGACTCAGATTTCCACGAAACGTTTTCCACAGGCAGGGCTCATAAATATATGAACATAAAAAAAAATGGGAAAAATTCAAGGTCGCCTATTTTTCCGGAAGACTCAGGTGCAAATTTTTTTGTTTTCCCCTTACTTTGAAAAACCATAACTCAAGAACGAAGCTTCGTAGAAACAAAG